>NC_134693.1:68137778-68437778 GCF_050947455.1 Rhinoderma darwinii | reverse complement strand
GGTACAACTGGGCGGCGGTCCCTGCACTCAGTAAGTGCACGACAAACATACAAGGGAATACAAGCAAGGGAAAGGGGCAGTTGCCCACGGCAACACCGTGAGCAACCAGGGTGGTGAACGAGCCGAGTCAAGCCAGGAGTGTGCGAGGTACCAAACGAAGAGCAGAAGAGTAGTCAGTAAGCCAGGGTCTGTATGGAGCAGGAACAAAATAGAAGGAGCTGTAGCTGGGCCAGGAAACCACACGAAAAAGAATAACAAGCAAGGAGGAACAGGAAATGCAGGTATAAATAGACAGAGGGCGGGAGCTAGCTGAGTCTGGCCAGGCTGCGATAGGCTCTCCCACTCCTAAGCCTGCCAGCCTGAGTGGTGGAAGCTGGAGTCAGTCTCATGGATGTAGATTCAGGTGCTGACTGATTAATTAAGGGAGTTAACCCCGAAGCTGTGCCTGGCAGATCCTTTACAGTACCCCCCCTTTTATGAGGGGCCACCGGACCCTTTCTAAGTGGACCTGGCTTACTGGGGAAACGCAGGTGGAACCTCCTGACCAATACCCCAGCATGAACATCCCGGGCGGGTACCCAAGTCCTCTCCTCGGGCCCGTAACCTCTCCAATGGACCAGATACTGGAGGGAGCCTTGGACCATCTTGCTGTCCACAATCCTGGCCACCTCGAATTCCACCCCCTCAGGGGTGAGGACGGGAACAGGAGGTCTCCTCGAGGGAGCCAAGGACGGGGAGCAGCGTTTAAGGAGGGAGGCATGAAACACGTTGTGTATACGAAAAGACGGGGGTAACTCCAGCCGGAAGGAGACAGGATTGAGGACCTCAATGACCTTATACGGCCCAATAAACCGGGGAGCAAACTTCTTGGACGGAACCTTGAGACGCAAGTTCCTAGACGACAACCACACCAGATCCCCGACCATAAACAGGGGGTTAGCAGAACGTTTTCTATCAGCCTGAGTTTTTTGTACGCTCTGGGACGCCTCTAGGTTCTTCTGAACCTGGGCCCAGACTGTGCACAGTTCCCGATGAACGACCTCTACCTCGGGATTGTTGGAACTACCAGGTGAAACGGAGGAGAACCGTGGATTAAACCCAAAATTACAGAAAAAGGGAGAGACCCCTGACGAGTTACTGACCCGGTTATTAAGGGAAAATTCGGCGAGGGGAATGAATGAGACCCAATCATATTGACAGTCAGAGACAAAACACCTTAAGTATTGTTCTAGAGATTGATTAGTCCTCTCCGTTTGACCATTGGTTTCAGGATGGAAGGCAGAGCAGAAGGACAGATCAATCCCCAACTTCATACAGAAGGCTCTCCAAAACAATGAAACAAATTGTACCCCTCTGTCCGAAACAATATTGACAGGGACCCCATGGAGACGCAGGATGTGTTTGACAAACAAGGTAGCCAACGTCTTGGCGTTGGGTAGTTTCTTGAGGGGCACAAAGTGGCACATCTTACTGAAGCGGTCTACCACCACCCACACCACCGACTTGCCTTGGGATGGAGGCAAATCGGTGATAAAATCCATGGAGATATGTGTCCAAGGTCTCTGGGGAATGGGCAACGAACGCAGTAAGCCCGCTGGTCGGGACCTGGGAGTCTTGGACCTAGCACAAACCTCACAAGCGGCGACGTAGGCCTTAACGTCTTTAGTCAACCCAGGCCACCAATAATTTCTGGTAATGAGGTGTTTGGTACCCAGGATGCCTGGATGACCAGATAGTGCGGAGTCATGATTTTCCCTAAGTACCCTTAGCCGGAATTGCAGGGGAACAAACAGCTTGTTCTCAGGAAGGTTCCCGGGAGCTGAACCTTGATCAGCAGCAATTTCAGAGACTAAATCAGAATCGATCGAGGAAATGATTATACCTGGAGGCAAAATACAAGCAGGATCTTCCTCCGAAGGAGGGCTGGCCATGAAGCTACGCGACAGTGCATCAGCCTTAATATTTTTAGACCCAGCCCTATAGGTAACCAAAAAATTGAATCTGGTAAAAAATAACGCCCATCGAGCTTGTCTCGGGTTTAGCCTCCGGGCAGATTCTAGGAAAACCAGATTCTTGTGGTCGGTAAGGACCGTTACCTGGTGTCTAGCCCCCTCCAGGAAGTGGCGCCACTCTTCAAATGCCCATTTAATGGCTAAGAGTTCGCGGTTGCCAATATCATAGTTACTCTCAGTTGGTGAAAACTTCCTGGAGAAGTAGGCACAGGGGCGGAGATGGGTGAGGGACCTGGTACCCTGGGACAAGACAGCCCCCACTCCCACCTCAGATGCGTCAACTTCCACGATAAATGGCTCCATTTGGTTGGGCTGAACCAGCACCGGGGCCGAGATAAAGCACTTCTTAAGGACCTCAAAAGCCTGGACAGCCTCAGGAGGCCAGTGGAGGAGATCAGCACCTTTGCGAGTGAGGTCCGTAGGAGGCTTAGCGATGACCGAGAAGTTAGCAATAAATCTCCTGTAATAATTAGCGAACCCCAAAAAACACTGTAACGCCTTCAGGGAGGCAGGTTGGACCCATTCCGCCACAGCCTGAACCTTGGCGGGGTCCATGCGGAATTCATGAGGAGTGAGGATTTGACCCAAAAATGGTATCTCCTGTACCCCAAACACACATTTTTCGGTTTTGGCAAACCGTTTGTTTTCCCGAAGGACCTGGAGCACCTTCCTGACATGCTCAATGTGGGAGGACTAGTCCTTGGAAAACACCAGTATGTCATCAAGGTACACTACAAGAAATATCCCCAGGTAATTTCTCAAAATCTCATTTATGAAATTCTGGAAGACCGCAGGGGCATTACACAACCCAAAGGGCATGACGAGGTATTCGAAATGGCCTTCGGGCGTGTTAAACGCAGTCTTCCACTCATCCCCCTCTTTGATGCGAATAAGGTTATACGCCCCCCGTAGATCCAATTTAGAGAACCATTGGGCCCCCTGAACCTGATTAAAGAGATCAGGAATCAAAGGAAGGGGATACTGGTTCCTTACCGTGACCTTATTCAGGCTACGGTAGTCAATGCATGGCCTAAGACCACCATCCTTCTTCCCCACGAAGAAGAAGCCAGCACCTACCGGAGAAGAAGAGGGACGAATGTAACCCTTGGCCAGGGATTCCTGGATATACTCTCTCATGGCTTCACGTTCGGGACAAGAAAGATTAAATATCCTACCCTTAGGAAGCTTAGCTCCTGGTACCAATTCGATAGCGCAATCGTATTCTCTATGAGGAGGTAACACTTCGGAGGCCTCCCTAGAGAAAACATCAGCGAAGTCCTGAACAAACTCGGGTAGCGTATTCGCCTCCTCAGGGGGAGAAATAGAATTAACAGAAAAACATGACATACAACATTCATTACCCCATTTGGTTAGCTCCCCAGTATTCCAGTCAAACGTGGGATTATGCAACTGCAACCAGGGAAGGCCTAGAACCAAATCGTACGATAATCCCTGCATCAACAGTACAGAGCATTGCTCCAAATGCATGGAGCCAACAAGGAGTTCAAAAACAGGGGTATGCTGTGTAAAATAACCATTAGCAAGAGGAGTGGAGTCGATACCCACTACCGGGACAAGTTTAGGCAAATCAATCAGAGGCATAGCAAGAGACATAGCAAATTCCACAGACATAATATTAGTAGAGGACCCTGAATCCACGAAGGCACTGCCGGTAGCAGACCTACCACCAAATGAGACCTGAAAGGGAAGCAAGATCTTAGTACGTTTCCTATTTACTGGAAATACCTGTGCGCCCAAGTGACCTCCCCGATGATCACTTAGGCGCGGAAGTTCTCTGGCTGCATTCTTACGCTTAGGACAGTTGTTCACTTGATGCTTGTCATCCCGACAGTAGAAGCAGAGACCATTCTTCCTGCGGAATTCTCTACGTTGTTGGGGGGACACGGAGGCCCCGAGTTGCATAGGTATCTCTGAGTCTTTCCTGGAGGAACGAAGCAACGGAACTTCGGGAGGCATCATGGGGGAGTCGGAGGAGAAAACACATAAACGTTCATGTTGTCGTTCCCTGAGACGTCGGTCAAGTCGTACCGCTATTGCCATAGCCTGGTCTAGGGAGTCAGAAGAGGGATAGCTAACTAGCAGGTCTTTCAGGGCATTCGACAGACCCAACCTAAACTGGCACCTTAAGGCAGGGTCATTCCACCGAGAAGCTACGCACCACTTCCTAAATTCAGAGCAATACTCCTCAACAGGTCTCTTACCCTGACGTAAGGTCACCAGCTGACTCTCGGCAAAGGCAGTCCTGTCAGTCTCGTCATAAATAAGTCCGAGAGCAGAAAAGAAACAATCAATGGAGGAAAGTTCAGGGGCGTCAGGAGCCAAGGAGAAGGCCCACTCTTGGGGCCCTTCCTGGAGCCGGGACATAATTATACCCACCCGCTGGCTCTCAGAACCTGAGGAATGAGGCTTTAAACGAAAGTAAAGCCTACAACTCTCCCAAAAGGAGAGAAAAGCCCTCCGGTCCCCTGAGAACCGGTTGGGCAACTTGAGGTGGGGTTCAAGAGGTGCGGTGAGGGGAACTACCAAGGTAGCACCAGGCTGGTTGACCCTCTGAGCCAGGGCCTGGACCTGTAGGGAGAGACCCTGCATTTGCTGAGCCAGGGTCTCACGGGGGTCCATAGTGGTGTCAGGGACCAGGGTAGACTAGGTATGGGCTTGTTATTATGTAGTGACCGGGGGGTAGGGAAACTGACAAGTGAGCCCTAATCTACCCGCCACTCTGTCCCTGCCTACTTGCAACGACCCGCCCTAGGCGACGGGGTACAACTGGGCGGCGGTCCCTGCACTCAGTAAGTGCACGACAAACACGACAAACATACAAGGGAATACAAGCAAGGGAAAGGGGCAGTTGCCCACGGCAACACCGTGAGCAACCAGGGTGGTGAACGAGCCGAGTCAAGCCAGGAGTGTGCGAGGTACCAAACGAAGAGCAGAAGAGTAGTCAGTAAGCCAGGGTCTGTATGGAGCAGGAACAAAATAGAAGGAGCTGTAGCTGGGCCAGGAAACCACACGAAAAAGAATAACAAGCAAGGAGGAACAGGAAATGCAGGTATAAATAGACAGAGGGCGGGAGCTAGCTGAGTCTGGCCAGGCTGCGATAGGCTCTCCCACTCCTAAGCCTGCCAGCCTGAGTGGTGGAAGCTGGAGTCAGTCTCAGGGATGTAGATTCAGGTGCTGACTGATTAATTAAGGGAGTTAACCCCGAAGCTGTGCCTGGCAGATCCTTTACATAGTTGTGATATTCAAAGCAGTGATATCGTTTAAAGAAGTTCATATCAAAAGTGGAAAATTTGACCTGGATACAGGGGCATCAATGACCCTTGGTCATGAAAGGGTTAATAAACATTAATAAAAAACAAAAAACATTCATTTAGTGTCTAAGCCTGTTTTGGCCATGTGGACACAGCCGATTTTTGCAAATCTGACATGTGTCACTTTATGTAGTAATAACTCCAGAATGCTTTTGCCTATCCAAGCGATTCTGAGATTGTTTTCTCGTAACATGTTGTACTTTATGATACTGAAAAAATTTTGTCGTTAAATTCAATATTTATTTGTAAAAACACCAAAATTTTGAGAAAATTTGCAAAAACCTGCATTTTTCTAAATTGTAATGTATCTGCTTGTAAAACAGATAGTAATGGCACACAAAATATTTACTAGTTAACATTTCCTATATGTCTACTTTATGTTTGCATCGTTTTTTTGAACGTCCTTTTCTTTTTCTAGGACATTACAAGGCTTAGAACCAGTTCAGTTCTGAAGTGGCTTTGAGGGCCTTATATATTAGAAAGTCCCCATAAATCAGCCCATTTTAAAAACTGCACACCTCAAAGTATTCAAAATAGCATTCAGAAAGTATTTGAACCCTTTAGGCATTTCACAGGAAATAAAGCAATGTAGAGGTGAAATTTACAAATTTCATTTTTTTTTAATGAAATTCATTTTTAATAAATCTTTTCTGTAACACCTAAGGTTTTACGAGAGAAACGCAACTCAATACTTATTGCCCAGATTCTGCAGTTTTTAGAAATATCCCACATGTGGCTCTAGTGCGGTAATAGACTGAAACACAGGCCTCCGAAGCAAAGGAGCACCTGGTGGATTTTGGGGCCTCTATTTTATTAGAATATATTTTAGGCACCATGTCAGGTTTGAAGAGGTCTTGTGGTGCCAAAACCGTGGAAACCCCCCAAAAGTGACCCCATTTTGGAAACTACACCCCTCAAGGAATTTTTCAAGAGGTATAGTGAGCATTTTTAGCCAACAGGTTTTTTGCTAAATTTATTGGAACTGGTCTGTGAAAATGAAAATCGACTTTTTTCGGAAAAAACATACAATGTTTTAGTTTTTACAAGGAATAAAGGAGAAAAAGCACCCCAACATATGTAAAGCAATTTCTGCAATTATGGCAATACCCCATATGTGGTAATAAACTGCTGTTTGGACCCACGGCAGAGCTCAGAAGGGAATAAGGGCCATTTGGATTTTGGAGCGCAGATTTTGCTGGAATGGTTTTCGGTGCCATGTCGTGTTTGCAAAGCCCTGGAGGTACCATAACAGTGGAAACTCCCCAAAAGTGACCCCATTTTGGAAACTACACCCCTCAAGGAATTTTTCTAGGGGTATAGTTAGCATTTTGAAACTACACGGTTTTTGCTGAATTTATGGGAATTAATCCGTGAAATTGAAAATCTAATTTTTTTCTAATAAAATGTAGTTTTAGCTCAGATTTTTTCATTTTTACAATAGATAAAGGAACAAAAACACCCCAATATTTGTAAAACAAACTCTTCTGAGCACAGCAATACCCCATATGTGGTAATAAACTGCTGTTTGGACACATGGCGGAAGTTAGAAAGGACGGAGCGCCATTTGACTTTTTGAGCTCAAGTTTTGCTGGAATGGTTTGCAAAGCCACTGAGGGGCCAAAATAGTACAAACCCGGCAAAAGTGACCCCATTTGGGAAACTATACCCCTTGTCGAATTTATCTAGCGGTATAGTGAGCATTTTGACCCCACAGTTTTTTTGCTGAATTATTGGAATTATTCAGTGAAAATGAAAATCTACATTTTTTAAACTAAAAATGTTGCATTTTTTTCATTTTCACAAGGAATAAAGGAGAAAAAGTGCCCCAACATTTGTAAACCAATTTCTCCCGAGTATGGTAATACCCCACATGTGGTCATAAACTGCTGCTTGGATACACCACAGGGCTCAGAATGGCAGGAGTGCTACTTGGCATGTAGATTTTGGTTGATTGTTTTTTGGGCGCCATGTCGCATTTGCAGAGCCCCTGAGGTACCCGTACAGTAGAAATCCCTGAGAAGTGACTCCATTTTGGAAACTATACCCCTCAGGGTAATCATCTAGGGGTGTACTGAGCATTTTAATCTCACAGGTGTTTCATAGATTGTATTAGAATGAGGCAGTGAAAATGAAACATTTTTTTTGTTTCCAAAAATATGTAGTTTTGCAACCAATTTTTTTTTCCACAAGGGGTAATAGGAGAAAAAACAAAACACATAATTTGTTACCCAATTTCTCCCGAGTATGGCAATACCCCATGTGTGGCCCTAAACTGCTGTTTGGGCACATGGCAGAGCTCAAAATGGAAGGAGTGCCATGTGGCTTTTAGAGCACAGATTTTGCTGGACTGGTGTATGGGCGCCATGTCGCATTTGCAGAGCTCCCTTAGGTACCAGAGTAAAGTGTAAAACTCTGAGAAGTGACCCCATTTTGTAAACTACACCCCTCAAGGCATTTATCATTTGCCTGGACATATGACAGGGCTTAGGAGTGAAAGGCGCATGTGAGACCTATTTTGGTGATTTTCGCAGCATTAACCCACAATGGCAGGGCCCTGGGGTCAAATAGTAAAACAAACCCCCAAGTAGTGACCCCCATTTTGGAAACTACACCCCTGAAAGCATTTTATTAACGGGTGTAGTGAGCATTTTGACCACACAGGTTTTTTTTTTCTATAATAAATGATTGCTCAGTGGATGGTGCAAAGTGAAAATTGCAAATTTCCACAGGTATATGCCATTTTAGTGCACAATATTTTGTGCCCAGTTCATGCCACTGAAGACAAATACCTCAAACTGTTAAGCGGGTTCTCCCGGGTATGGCGATGCCATATATGTGGACATAAACTGCCCATTGGGCACGCTGCAGGGCTCAGTAGGGAGGGAGCGCCATTTGGCTTTTGGAGCGCAGATTTTGCTTAGTGGTAGTTTTGTTTGGGGTTTTGTTGGTATTTCAGTTTATGATGTGGGGGCATATGTAAGCTGTGCGGAGTACATCAGGGGCATAATAAGAGGGTATAATAATTGGGTAAATAAATAATAATTCATAGATATGTGGCCAGTGTCGCACTGATGAATGGTGCCAGATCTTATCCGCTTTTGCAACACTCTGCACATTTTGCATCGCCATATTCTGAGAGCTAGAACTTTTTTTTTTTTCTCCACCGGAGCTGGGTGATGGCTTATATGTTGCGGGACAATCTGTAGTTTTCATTGGTACCATTTTGGGGTACATGCGATTTTTTTGATCACTTTGTATTTCATTTTTTGGCAAGCAAGGTGACCAAAAACCTGCAATTCTGATGTTTTTTATAAAAAAAATTTTACGCCGTTCGGCATGCGCTATGAATGACAATTTTACTTTATTCTGCGGGTCGGTACGATTACAGCGATTCCAGATGTATATAGTTTCTCTTATGCTTTGCAGCGTCTGCACAATAAAATCACTTTTGTTTCAAATAATTTATTTTTTGTGTCACCATATTCTGAGAGCCATAATTTTTTTATTTTTCCGTCAAAAAAGCTGCGGGAGGGCTTGTTTTTTGCGGGATGGGCTGCAGTTTTTAATGGTATAATTTTGGGGTACATGCAACTTTTAGATCCCTTTTTTATTCTGTTTTGCGAAGGGTAGTGACTAACAAACAGCGATTCTGGAATAGTTTTTTATAAAAATGTTTTACGGTGTTCACCGTACGGGTAAAATAGCATGATATTTTTATAGTTTGGGTCGTTTCGGATGCGGGGATACCACATATGTGTACTTTTTTTTATGTTTTTTGGTTTTTCCGATAAAATACTTATTATAGGAATAAAGGCTCTTATAGTGTTTTTTGAAACTTATTTTTTTCATGAAACTTATATTTTTTAACTTTTTTACAACATTTTTATTAACTTGTTTTAACTTTTTTTGTGTCCCACTAGGGAACTTGAAGGCATGAAGCCCTGATCGCTATTCTAATACACTGCACTACCTATACAGTGCAGTGTATTAGAGCTGTCAGCTATTCAATGACAACAAGCCTATTAGGCTTTGCCTCCCAGCGGGGCCTAATAGGCTTCCGTACTAGGAAGCGATTGTTAGGCTACGGTTGCCATAGCAACCAACGGAACACCCGGGGGTGCCGATGGTTGTCATTAGCAACCATAGCGTGCGATCTAATCACTGGCCGTTCGAGCACGATGTCAGCTGTGACAAACAGCTGACACCCGCGCCCGTGGCAAAAATCGTGGTTGCCGACAGGCTTCAAGACACTTCGATGCATCGATCGCGTTGATCGATGCATCGAAGGCGTTAATCGGCCGGATCGGAGCCTAGCTCCGGTCCTGGCCCTTGCAGAGGGGTGCCGGACAGCTGATTACCGGCGGTGATAGCGCTGGCTCAAGCTGAGCCAGCGCCATCACATACACCACGTCATGGAGCTGTGATTGGTCAGTCTGCTTTGACTGACCAATCACAGCGATCGCCGGCAGGAGACCGCTGTGATTGGTCCCCTGCCGTCTTACTGTGTCGGTCAACTGTCATAAACAGTTGACAGCACAGTTCTGTCACCTTGTCCTTTGACAGGGTGACAGTTTTTAGCCAGGATGCACCGGAACGCCCTGGTGCCTTAAAGCACTTCAATGCAGGACGTACCGGTGCATCCTGGTGCGGTAAGGGGTTAAAAGATACATTTTGTATTGAAATATCAATGAACCCACGCCCTTATTGACCATTTTACTTAACTCTTTCCCGACATTTGACGTATCCATACGCCAAAGTCGGGTAGGGGAAGAATGGAGCGAGCTCACGGAGTGAACCTGCTTGATACGATGCGGGTGTCGGCTGTTTGTTACAGCCGACACTTCAGAGCGACATCGCGCTCGAGCGCGATCTCGCTCGTTTAACTCGTTAAATGCTGCGGTCAATAATGACCACAGCATTTAAATCGTTAGAAAGGAGGGGCGACCCCCTCTACCAGCTCATCGCGCCCCCCGCAATGCAATCGCGCGGGGGGCGATGGGTGCTATGGCTGCCTGGGGGCTTAATGAAGGCCCCCAGGTATCCATCTTTGTACACCTCCGGCACGGCTTAATAGTTGCCTGTCAGAATCACGATATACTGCAATACATTAGTATTGCAGTATATCATGCAAGCGATCTAATGTCGCTGGGGTTGTACCCCAGGCTACAGATACTCATGTTCGAAGTTTATCTCATCTAGTATATATATTTTGCCTAATAGAACCTTTAAGGGTCCCTAAAAAGAATATATTTTGGAATAAATGCTTATAATATTTAGCAGGCTTTACTAACTAATCACAACCACGAGAATCGTTTTTGTAATTAACAAACTACAAACGTAAAATATATCTAAAAATTCTGAGATCAATAAAAAAAATTTTTTTATATAATCGCATGGAAAATTTGTAGAGCCTCATTCAGACCTAACTAACATCGAGGTTTTTTTTTTTTTTTTTTTTCTTTTTCCAACCACTCCCAATGAAATACCTACGGCTTAGGATTTAACTTATCGGCATTTAATGATGTATTTAAATGTTTTGATAGTCTATAACTGTCACACATACACAGTTTACATAGTGTTCCTTTGGTCATTTTTGTGTATATATATATTTAATCTCTTTTTTTTAATTTTAATTATATTTCCGTTTTGTTTGCATACTTGTGTCGTATATTATTAACATCTTTCATGCTAATTCAAATATGCAACAATAGAAATCAAGTCAGACTGAAAATTGTGTTATATATGTTGTTTTTAATAAATTTTTTGCTGTGCAAATGTAACATCTGTGATATATCTTGTATGTATCGTGAGGCAATTACTGCCTTGCCTGCTGTATGATTTATACGACTCAAGGTATTGTATGTAACACCCAATACCTTGAGTAGTTTTATACATATTTAGTTATCGTTTTTTGCATGGAATGAACAGGTCCATAGACTTTTTAGTATGTAACACATACTTCTTTGATTACATATACCTATGCTGTTTCATCCTGCAGGCAAATTTCACCTGCAGTAACAATCAGCATCAAGGGTTAATCACTCACCTGAATTTCCCATATTCATTATCTTTGTATATCTAGCAGGCAAGGTAGGAAGTGCTTTCACATTCTCTTTGCCATGAGTAAGAGCACAGCTCGTGCTTGAAACGCGTAGGCCAGGGCAAACCGCCTACTATCCACACACGTCTTGGGACTGCGTCTCCCTTCAATTTTATTTCAATACCCCAATAAAGGTGGGAATACTGCTTCCTTTTTAAATCCAAAGTACGACTCAGCGCTGGATCATTTCTTCTTTTCTTCTATTTGCATACCGCAAGCCGTAGCGGGGATCCGAGCGGAGAGTCTGGAGACACATTAAACTGGTGAGCTGGAGGTTTCCTCCCTTCTTTACTGTCACCTAGCATCATAGTTATGTACGATGCTAGGAGTCCCTGCCTCTCTGCAGGACAACTGTCCCGTACTGTAATCATGTTTTCAGTACGGGACAGTAGTTCCACGGAGAGGCAGGGACTCCTAGCGTCGTACATAACTATGATGCTAGGAGCCCGGCTCCCTGCACTGAGTTCGGTCCGGGACTTCTGGCCGAAATACGACCGTCCATTACGGACGTTAATGTGGTCGTGTGAACCCAGCCTAAGATGAAAAGTGACGGGACCGTTCAGCTCTTCGTGGGAACGTCTTAGGTGAGTTTATTTTTGTATGTATGTTGTCATGTATGTATGTGTATATGTGCATGTAGGTATGTTGTGATGTATGTATGTTGTCATGTATGTATGTATGTGTATATGTGCATGTATGTATGTATGTTTTCTTGTATGTATGTCGTCATGTATGTATGTATGTATGTATGTATGTATGTTGTCATGTTTGTATGTGTATATGTGCATGTATGTTTTCATGTATGTATGTTTTCATGTATGTATGCATGTATGTTTGCATGTATGTATATTTGCATGTATGTATGTTTTCTTGTATGTATGTATGTTGGCATGTTTGTATGTGTATATGTGCATGTATGTTTGCATGTATGTTGTCATGTATGTATGTTGTCATGTTTGTATGTGTATATGTGCATGTATGTGTATATGTGCATGTATGTTTGAATGTATGTATGTTTGCATGTATGTATGTTTTCATGTATGTGTACATGTGCATGTTTGTATGTATGGTTGCATGCAAGTATGTATGTTTGCATGTATGTATGTATGTTTGCATGTATGTATGTTTGCATGTATGTATGTTTGCATGTATGTATGTTTGCTTGTATGTACAGTGAAGGAAATAAGTATTTGATCTCTTGCTGATTTTGTAAGTTTGCCCACTGTCAAAAACATGAACAGTCTAGAATTTTTAGGCTAGGTTAATTTTACCAGTGAGAGATAGATTATATAAAAAAAAAAACTGAAAATCACATTGTCAAAATTATATATATTTATTTGCATTGTGCACAGAGAAATAAGTATTTGATCCCTTTGGCAAACAAGACTTAATACTTGGTGGCAAAACCCTTGTTGGCAAGCACAGCAGTCAGACGTTTTTTGTAGTTGATGATGAGGTTTGCACACGTTAGATGGAATTTTGGCCCACTCCTCTTTGCAGATCATCTGTAAATCATTACGATTTCGACGCTGTCGCTTGGCAACTCGGATCTTCAGCTCCCTCCATAAGTTTTCGATGGGATTAAGGTCCGGAGACTGGCTAGGCCACTCCATGACCTTAATGTGCTTCTTTTTGAGCCACTCCTTTGTTGCCTTGGCTGTATGTTTCGGGTTATTGTCGTGCTGGAAGACCCAGCCACGAGCCATTTTTAATGTCCTGGTGGAGGGAAGGAGGTTGTCACTCAGGATTTGACGGTACATGGCTCCATCCATTCTCCCATTGATGCGGTGAAGTAATCCTGTGCCCTTAGCAGAGAAACACCCCCAAAACATAATGTTTCCACCTCCATGCTTGACAGTGGGGATGGTGTTCTTTGGGTGATAGGCAGCATTTCTCTTCCTCCAAACACGGCGAGTTGAGTTAATGCCAAAGAGCTCAATTTTAGTCTCATCTGACCACAGCACCTTCTCCCAATCACTCAGAATCATCCAGATGTTCATTTGCAAACTTCAGTCGGGCCTGTACATGTGCCTTCTTGAGCAGGGGGACCTTGCGGTCACTGCAGGATTTTAATCCATTACGGCGTAATGTGTTACCAATGGTTTTCTTGGTGACTGTGGTCCCAGCTGCCTTGAGATAATTAACAAGTTCCCCCGTGTAGTTTTCGGCTGAGCTCTCACCTTCCTCAGGATCAAGGATACCCCACGAGGTGAGATTTTGCATGGAGCCCCAGATCGATGTCGATTGACTGTCATTTTGTATGTCTTCCATTTTCTTACTATTGCACCAACAGTTGTCTCCTTCTCACCCAGCGTCTTACTTATGGTTTTGTAGCCCATTCCAGCCTTGTGCAGGTCTATGATCTTGTCCCTGACATCCTTAGAAAGCTCTTTGGTCTTGCCCATGTTGTAGAGGTTAGAGTCAGAATGATTAATTGAGTCTGTGGACAGGAGTTTTTTATACATGACAGCTGTCTTTAATGCAGGCACCAAGTTGATTTGGAGCGTGTAACTGGTCTGGAGGAGGCTGAACTCTTAATGGTTGGTTGGGGATCAAATACTTATTTCTCTGTGCACAATGCAAATAAATATATATAATTTTGACTATGTGATTTTGTGTTGATGTATGTATGTATGTTTGCTTGTATGTATGTTTTCTTGTATGTATGTTTTCATGTATGTATGTTGTCATGTTTGTATGTGTATATGTGCATGTATGTTTGCATGTATGTATGTTTGCATGTATGTATGTTTGCATGTATGTTGTCATGTATGTATGTTGTCATGTTTGTATGTGTATATGTGCATGTATGTGTATATGTGCATGTGTTTGCATGTATGTATGTTTGCATGTATGTTGTCATGTATGTATGTATATATGTGCATGTTTGTATGTATGGTTGCATGCAAGTATGTATGTTTGCATGTATGTTTGCATGTATGTATGTTTGCATGTATATATGTGCTTGCTTGTATGTGTATATATATATGTATGTTTGCATGTATGTATGTATGTTTGATGGTATAAATGTCTGTATGGCCATGTATGATACTGTCTGCTGGCGCCCTGAATCTAAGCCTACTTTGCGGCAGGCTTCTATACATGGTATAACAGTCAGTATCACACATGAAACTGAAACTAAGGCTACGACATGTTTTATTTCATTTTTTTTTTATATATATATTTTTTTACAGGTTTGGTGTTTGGATTACGTCGGTTTCGAGGACTACTTAGATGACTTTTTTTTTTAATCAATAAAATGGTTAATGAGGGTTGTGTTGGGGGTGCTTTATTTCAATAAAATATTTTATCTATATCTTTGTCTTTTCTTTTCAAATTTTATTACTACCACTTTAGTAATGGCCGCTGTGTGAGTGACAAGGTCCATTACTAAGGGGAGGCTTAGTGTTAGCCGGTACAGAGGCTAACACTAAACACCATTATTACCCCGGTACCCACCACCACCAGGGGTGCCGGGAAGAGCTGGGTACGATCCAGTACCCGACCATCTGTTGTGATGGTCGGGTTCTGGGGCGGCCGCAGGCTGGTATTATGGGGCTGGGAAGGGCCAAAAACAGTGGACTTTCCCACCCTTGTAATGCTAGGCTGCTGCTGCTGTGTTGTATCTGGCTGGTTATAAAAATGGGGGGGACCCCACATCATTTTTTTAAATTATTTATTTAATATTTTTATTAAAAAGACATGGGGTTCCACCCAATTTATCATAACCAGCCACAAACAACACAGTGTTATTAGCCTGGGAATGTACTAAACCAGTGGCCCCTCCCACCCGTGTAATGCCAGGCTGCTGCGGCCTTGTATATGGCTGGTTATTAAAAATGTGGGGGTCCCAACGTCTATTGTTACATTTTTTTTAAAAACGACGTGGGGGTCCCCCCCTTTTTTTATAACCAGCCCGATACAACACAGCAGCGGCAGCCTAGCATTACAAGGGTGGGAAGGTCCACTGTTTTTGGCCCTTCCCAGCCTCATAATACCAGCCTACGGCCGCCCCAGTACCCGACCATCACAACAGATGGTCGGGTACTGGATCGTACCAAGCTCTTCCCGGCACCCCTGGTGGTGGTGGGTACCGGGGTAATAATGGGTGGTTAGTGCTAGCCTCTGCACCGGCTAACACTAGGTACCGCCTTAATAATGGACGCTGTCAATCAGCCAACTGCCATTATCTAGGCACTAATAAAGTTTGAAAAAAAACCACAAATATTTTTTTTTTATTGAAATAAGAAATCCCCAACAAAACCCTCGTTAACCATTTTATTAAAATTTTCAAAAAACGTAGATCTAAGCAGTAGTCCAACGAATCGAAGATGTAGTCCAATCGGTACATCAAAATCTGCAACATCATAAAAAAAAAGTTATCAATGTGAACAATACCGATACTTATACTCACCTACACACACACAAACATATACACAAACACATATAAACACACACCCATATATTACACAAACACACACATAAACACACAAACACACACACATATACACAAACACACATATACACACACAAACACATACACACAAACATATACACAAACACACATATACACACAAACACACACACATACACAAACACACACATATACACACACAAACATATACACACAAACATTACACATGCACAAACACACCCATATATACACAAACACACACATATAAACTTAAAAAAACACACATATACACACAAACATATACACAAACACTCCCATATATACACAAACACACACACACAAACACACCCATATATACACAAACACACATATACACAAACACAAATATACATATACAAAAATACACAAACATACACACAAACATATGCACAAACACTCCCATATATACACAAACACACACACACACACAAAAATACACAAAAACACACACAAACATATACACATATGCACAAACACACCCATATATACACACACACATACACACACACACACATACACACACACACACACACACACACACACACACACATATACATAAACACACAAACATATACACACAAACATATACACATATGCACAAACACACCCATATATACACAAACACACACACACACACACACACACACACACACACACACATATACCCAAACACACACATATAAACACAAGAAAACACACATATACACACAAACATATACACAAACACATGTACACAAACACACCCATATATACACAAACACACATACACAAACACACAAATATACATATACAAAAATACACAAACATATACACACAAACATACACATATGCACAAACACACCCATATGTACACAAACACACACATAAACCCACACACACACACACACACATACACACATATACACACACAAACATATACACAAACACATGTACACAAACACACCCATATATACACAAACACACATACACAAACACACACACACAAACATACACAAACACACCCAAATATACACAAACACACACATATATACACAAACACACACACATATACACAAACACACACATATACAAAAACACACACAAACATATACACACATATACACATATGCACAAACACACCTATATATACACAAACACACACATATACACACACACACATATACATATACAAAAACACACACATATACACACAAACACACAAACACATGTACACAAACAAACCCATATATACACAAACACACATACACAAACACAAACACACACATACAAACACACACACAAACATATACACAAACACACCCATATATACACAAACACACCCATATATACACAAACACACACATATATACACAAACACACACACATATACACAAACACACCCATGTATACACAAACACACACACATAAACACACCAAAAAAACACACACACATATACACACAAACATATACACACAAACATATGTACACAAACACACCCATATATACACAAACACACACATATACAAAAACACACACACAAACATATACACACAAACATATACACAAACACACCCATATATACACACACATAAGCACACACACATATACAAAAATATACACACAAACATATACACATACACACAAATACACCCATATATACACTCACACATAAACACACACACATATACACAAACACATATACACAAACACACCCATATATACACAAACACACACACACACTTACCTTTAGCGGAGCGCGGACTTCACGCGATGGGTGCCTTCCACTGCATCTCCTGCGCATGCGCCGAGATGCGCGTTCACGAGTAAATTACATCCTCTGCTCAGGACGCAGAGGATGTCATTACGCATGCGCAGCCACCGCTAAAGGTAAATAGCTGTGGCCAGGAACCTAGGCAACGAGCAGGATACAAAGAGGGACTGACCGCAACTTCAGTCAAGGATATCAAGAAAACGACATCGCTGGACGACGGACAGGTAATTAGAATTCTTGTTATTTTTACATGGGGGAGCTTTATAGCTCCATTTATCAACTTGGGAATAACCCTTTAAATAAAGTTGTTTTTTTTTGTGTAAAAACAAAATATATATATTAAAAGTTAAAAAAACAAACCTTTTCCCTTTTTCCCTCTAGAGCATAGTAAAAAAATAAATAAATAAACATAATTGGTATCCGTAAAAGTCTGAACTGTTACAATATATCATTATTTAAGCCGCACGGTGAACACAGTAAAAAGAAAAATTGTAAACGCCAGAATCTCTATTTTTTGGTCACCTAATCTCCCACAAAAAATGAAATAAAAAGTGATAAAACCATCGCATGTACACCAAAATGGTATTATTAAAAACTACGGCTTATCCCGTGAAAAATAAGCCCTCATACCAAGTAATCGACGGAAAAATAATAAAGTTATGGCTCTCGGAATTTGGCGACACAAAATACATTTTCTTTTTTACACTTAGGTTTTTACTTGTAAAAGTAGTAAAATATAGAAAAAACAATATATATTTGGTATCGGCGTAATCGTATTGACCCACAGAATACAATTAACATGTTGTTTTAATTGGACAGTGAATTCCGTAAAAACGTTTCCTAGTACATTATATGGCAAAATAAATGGTGCTACAAAAAACTACAACTCGTCCCGCGAAAAACAAGCCCTCATAGTACTATATAGACGGAAAAATAAAGACGTTATGGCTTTTGGAAGGTGGGGAAGAAAAAACGAAAACGAAAATCTGAAAAAGGGCTGCGGCGGGAAGGGGTTAAAAACTGCATATCATAATGTACTTTTCCAAATTCGATGTAGTACAAAAACATTAAGTTAAAACTTTAAAAAAAAAAAAAAAGAAAAAAGGGTACAAATCATTACTAAACCTGTTATTTTCCATAGTCAATTAAAAAAAAAATTTACATTCAATTTTCTTTCTCCCCATTATTTTTTATAGAACTTAATTTACCACAAGAGCCGTCATGCCAAAGTGCTATGTAGTTTGGTGTAAGGGTGAGGCCACACGGTGCGTTGTTGACGCAGTTTTGTTGCGTTTGAAAACCTCATGCGGTCAACTGCATGCGTTTTTTGTCTCTGTAATGCTGCAGTTCTGTGGCGTTTTTAAAGGAAATAACTTATGGACATTAGTTTTCACCCGTGTTGAAGTTTGTTAGGTGCTTCCTCTATATAGTTCATTACAATGCATTGCAGAACTGTTAGCAAAAACAGCAAGCAGTTCAGCAACAACATTGGCAGCGCGGTCATTAACTGCATGCAGTCGGACATTATTAAGATGACGTTAACAGCACAAAAAACACATTGTAATATAATAGCAGCAGTCTGTCTATAACAAACATTTCACCATTGACGTCTATTGAAAAATGAATTGCTGCGGTTTAAAAACACAACATAAACGCACCGTGATCGCACCGTGTGGCTTTACCCTAATAGCACTTGGAGGCCCAATGATCCCTACAAGTTCACCTCTGCTTCATTTTGACCCTGGCTTTACTGACTATTCTCCTGCTCTGCATTTGTTACCTCGTACACTCCTGGTTTGACTCGGCTCGTCCACTACTCTGTTGCTCACGGTGTTGCCGTGGGCAACTGCCCTTCTTCCCTTGCTTCTGTGTTCCCTTGTCTTGTTTTGTTTTTCGTGCACATAGTGAGCGTAGGGAACGTCGCCCAGTGTTACGCCATCGCCTAGGACAGTCTGTGCAAGTAGGCAGGGACTGAGTGGCGGGTAGATTAGGGCTCACCTGTCCGCCTCCCTACCCTGACATTACATAATCACAGGCCCATATACCTTTTCTACCCTGGTTCCTACACTACTATGGACCCCCTTGAGGCCCTGGCTCAGCAAATGCAGGGTCTCTCCCTACAGGTCCACGCCCTTGCTCAGAGGTGCAACCAGCATGATGCTACCCAGGTAGTGTCTTCCACCTCACCTCTTGAACCCCACCTCAAGTTGCCTGATCGGTTCTCAGGGGACTGGAAGACTTTTTAATCCTTTCAGGAGAGTTGTAGGCTCTATTTCCGTCTAAGGCCCCACTCCTCAGGTTCTGAGAGCCAGCGAGTGGGTATAATAGTGTCCCGGCTCCAGGACGGCCCGCAAGAATGGGCCTTCTCCTTGGCTCCTGACGCCCCTAAACTTTCCTCTGTTGACCTTTTTTTTTCTGGTCTCGGGCTCATCTATAATGAGACTGACAAGACTGCCTTTGCCGAGAGTCAGCTGGTGACCTTACGTCAGGGTAAGAGACCCGTTGAGGAGTACTGTTCTGACTTTACGAAGTGGTGTGTAGCTTCTCGGTGGAATGACCCTGCCTTGAGGTGCCAGTTTAGATTGGGTCTGTCGAACGCCCTGAAAGGCCTGTTAGTTAGCTATCCCTCTTCTGACTCTCTAGATCAGGTTATGACTTTAGCGGTACGTCTGGACCGACGTCTCAGGGAACGACGACTTGAACGTTTTTGTGCTTTCTCCTCTGGCTCCCCTATGATGGCTCCCGAGGTTCCGTTGCTTCGTTCTTCCACGGAAAACTCGGATGAACCAATGCAACTCGGGGCCTCCGTGTCTCCCCAACAACGTAGAGAGCTCCGCAGGAAGAATGGTGTCTGCTTCTACTGTGGGGATGACAAGCATCAAGTGAACGACTGTCCTAGGCGTAAGAATGCTCCAGCCGGAAAACTTCTGTGCCTAAGTGACCATCGGGGTAGTCGCTTGGGCGCACAGGTATTTCCCGTAAATATGAAACCTAATAAGATCTTGCTTCCCTTTAATGTCTCTTTTGAGGGTAGGTCTGCCACCGGCAGTGCCTTCGTGGATTCGGGGTCTTCTACTAATATTATGTCTGTGGAATTTGCTATGTCTCTAGCTATGCCATTGATTGATTTACCTAAACCTGTCCTGGTAGTGGGTATCGACTCCACTCCACTTGCTAATGGTTATTTTACACAGCATACCCCTGTTTTTGAACTCATTGTTGGCTCCATTCATTTGGAGCAGTGTTCAGTACTGGTGATGCAGGGATTATCGTCCGATTTGGTTTTAGGCCTTCCCTGGTTGCAGAGGCATAATCCCACGTTTAATTGGAATACGGGGATCTTACTAAATGGGGTAATGAATGCATGATGTCCTGTTTTTCTATTAATTTTATTTCTCTCCCTG
Source organism: Rhinoderma darwinii (assembly GCF_050947455.1). Classification (NCBI taxonomy): domain Eukaryota; kingdom Metazoa; phylum Chordata; class Amphibia; order Anura; family Rhinodermatidae; genus Rhinoderma; species Rhinoderma darwinii. The sequence goes on along the minus strand of NC_134693.1, from coordinate 68,416,726 downwards.
AGGAGGTGATCACTCTACCTGAGTTCATTCAGGACTTCGCTGATGTTTTTTTAAAAAAGGCCTCCAAAGAGTTAACTCCTCATAGAGAATACGATTGCGCTATCGATTTGGTACCAGGAGCTAAACTCCCTAAGGGTAGGATATTTAATCTCTCTTGTCCCGAACGTGAAGCCATGAGAGAATATATCCAGGAAAGCCTGGCCAAGGGTTACATTCGCCCCTCTACTTCTCCGGTAGGTGCTGGCTTTTTCTTCGTAGGGAAGAAGGATGGTGGTCTTAGGCCGTGCATCGATTACCAAAACTTGAATAAGGTCACTGTAAGGAACCAGTATCCCCTTCCTTTGATTCCTGATCTCTTCAATCAGGTTCAAGGGGCCCAATGGTTCTCTAAGTTTGATCTTCGGGGGGCTTATAACCTTATCCGAATCAGAGAAGGGGATGAGTGGAAGACTGCGTTTAACACGCCCGAAGGTCATTTCGAATACCTTGTGTGACAACTTGGGGACCACTTAGCTCATGGGATCGCCATCTCCCGGATGAGCTGGTTGGCACACATAGAAAGTTCACTCCAAAAAGGTTTAAACCAGCCGCAGCTAGCTTTATTGTCTTCACAACAGCAATCAGTGGTACAACAATAAACATACAAAATAAACCCTAGGCCGTCCAGCCTCTAACTAACACATTCAGTGTCCCTCACTATGTGACACTGAGCCTTGTGCCCAGCACCTGAAAACCTTCAGTTTTACCTCATACGGTGGTGACTCTCACAGGCTAGCATGCCTGTCTTCCCCAGACTGAGAGCCCTGTGTGGACTGTACACACCTGATATAAAGAGCCGTCTCAGGTGGAGAATAACTAGACTCATCAGACAGCCCAAGCACCAGCAGAGAAAACCCTCTCTGCTGTACATGCTCCCTGATTGCTTAAAACCTGAGTTTCTGCCCTGTCCAGTAGCTGCACTGCTACACTCGTCATGCCCTTTGGGTTGTTTAATGCTCCCGCGGTCTTCCAGAATTTAATTAATGAGATTTTAAGAGACTACCTGGGGGTATTTCTTGTAGTGTACCTTGATGACATACTTGTGTTTTCCAAGGACTGGTCCTCCCACATTGAGCACATTGAGGAAGGTGCTCCAGGCCCTTCGGGAAAACAAACTCTTTGCTAAAACCGAAAAATGTGTGTTTGGGGTGCAGGAGATACCATTTTTGGGTCATATCCTCACTCCTAATGAATTGCGCATGGACCCTGCCAAGGTTCAGGCTGTGGCTGTGGCTGAATGGGTCCAGCCTGCCTCCCTGAAGGCGTTACAGTGCTTCCTGGGGTTTGCTAATTACCACATGAGATTTATTGCTAACTTCTCGGTCATCGCTAAGCCTCTTACGGATCTTACTCGCAAGGGTGCTGATCTCCTCCACTGGCCTCCGGAGGCGGTCCAGGCTTTTGAGATCCTTAAGAAGTGCTTTATCTCTGCCCCAGTGCTGATTCAGCCTAACCAAATGGAGCCATTCATCGTGGAGGTTGACGCCTCTGAGGTGGGAGTGGGTGCTGTCTTGTCCCAAGGTACCAGGTCTCTCACCCATCTCCGTCCCTGTGCCTACTTCTCCAGGAAGTTCTCGCCCACTGTGAGTAACTATGACGTTGGCAACCGCAAACTTTTAGCCATTAAATGGGCATTTGAAGAGTGGCGCCACTTCTTGGAGGGGGCTAGGCACCAGGTAACGGTCCTTACCGAACACAAGAATCTGGTTTTCCTAGAATCTGCTAGGAGGCTAAACCCGAGACAAGCTCGATGGGCGTTGTTTTTTACCAGATTCAACTTTGTGGTCACCTATAGGGCTGGGTCTAAAAATATTAAAGCTGAAGCACTGTCGCGTAGCTTCATGGCCCGCCCTCCTTCGGAGGAGAATCCTGCTTTGTTTTGCCCTCAGGTATAATCATATCCTCTGTTGATTCTGACTTAGGTCTCCGAAATTGCGGCTGATCAAGGTTCAGCTCCCGGGAACCTTCCTGAGAACAAGCTGTTTGTTCCCCTGCAATTCCGGCTAAGGGTACTCAGGGAAAATCATGACTCTGCACTATCTGGCCATCCTGGCATCTTGGGCACCAAGCACCTCATTTCTAGAACCTATTGGTGGCCTGGGTTGCCTAAAGAGGTTAAGGCCTACATCGCTGCTTGTGAAATTTGTGCTAGGTCCAAGACTCCCAGGTCCCGACCAGCGGGCTTACTATGTTCTTTGCCCATTCCTCAGAGACCTTGGACCCATATCTCCATGGATTTTATCACCGATCTGCCTCCATCCCAAGGCAAGTCGGTGGTGTGGGTTGTAGTAGACCGCATCAGTAAGATGGGCCACTTTGTGCCCCTCAAGAAACTACCCAATGCCAAGACGTTAGCTGTCTTGTTTGTCAAACACATCCTGCGTCTCCATGGGGTTCCTGTCAATATTGTTTCTGACAGAGGGGTACAATTTGTTTCATTGTTTTGGAGAGCTTTCTGTAAGAAGTTGGAGATTGATCTGTCCTTCTCCTCGGCCTTCCATCCTGAAACTAATGGCCAAACTGAGAGGACTAATCAGTCTCTAGAACAATATTTAAGGTGTTTTATCTCTGACTGTCAATATGATTGGGTCTCCTTCATTCCCCTCGCCGAATTTTCCCTTAATAACCGGGTCAGTAACTCGTCAGGGGTCTCCCCCTTTTTCTGTAATTTTGGGTTTAATCCACGGTTCTCCTCCGTTTCACCTGGTGGTTCCAACAATCCCGAGGTAGATGTCGTTCATCGGGAACTGTGCACAGTCTGGGCCCAGGTTCAGAAGAACCTTGAGGCGTCCCAGAGCATACAAAAGACTCAGGCAGATAAAAGACGTTCTGCTAACCCCTTGTTTGTGGTCGGGATCTGGTGTGGCTCTCTTCAAAAAACTTGCGCCTTAAAGTTCCGTCCAAAAAGTTTGCTCCCCGGTATATAGGGCCTTACAAGGTTATTGAGGTCCTTAACCCTGTCTCCTTCCGGCCGGAGTTACCCCCGTCCTTTCAAATATACAACATGTTTCATGCCTCCCTCCTGAAACGTTGCTCCCCGTCCTTGGCTACCTCGAGGAAACCCCCGGTCCCTGTTCTCACCCCTGAAGGGGTAGAATTCGAGGTGGCCAAAATTGTGGACAGCAGGATGGTACAAGGCTCCCTCCAGTACCTGGTCCATTGGAGAGGTTACGGACCTGAGAGGACTTGGGTACCCGGCCGGGATGTTCACGCTGGGTTATTGCTTAGGAGGTTCCATCTTCAGTTCCCCAATAAGCCAGGTCCACCTAGGAAGGGTCCAGTGGCCCCTCATAAAAGGGGGGGGTACTGTAAAGGATCTGCCAGACACAGCTTCTGTGTCGACGCCCGTGGTTAATCAGTCTACATCTGTGCCTAGGTCTGATAGGTTCTCCCACTCCTCAGCCTACCAGCCTGAGTGGTAGCAGATCGAGTCACTCTATCACAGCCTGGCTAGACGGTTCTAGCTCCCACCCTTGGTCTATTTATACCTTAATTTGCTGCCTGTCCTTTGCCTGTGATTCTTGTGTTTCCTGGCTCTGCTGTTACTGCTATTACAATTGACCTCTGCTTCATTTTGACCCTGGATTTACTGACTATTCTCCTGCTCTGCATTTGTTAGCTCGTACACTCCTGGTTTTACTTGGCTCGTCCACTACTCTGTTGCTCACGGTGTTGCCGTGGGCAACTGCCCTTCTTCCCTTGCTTTTGTGTTCCCTTGTCTTGTTTTGTTTGTCGTGCACATAGTGAGCGTAGGGACCGTCGCCCAGTTGTAAGCCATCGCCTAGGATGGTCTGTGCAAGTAGGCATAGACAGAGTGGCGGGTAGATTAGGGCTCACCTGTCTGTCTCCCTACCCCGACATTACAATTATATTATTATAAAAGAAATACAATTTTCCCTTTTTAAGAGTGCTGGTTGGTCGCGGTAACTCCAGCTGCAATTTTTTAACAGCACAGGAGTGTCCCCTTTAGAAGTGAGAGTTACCTCTTGTTTCTTAATAGTCAATATTGGAGGTGTTTCGGTTGTGTTCTCCCTCTACCTGCTTCCCTCATTTCATACAGCACACACTTCTGGCTGGATGGTGTGTGTCCAAAATCAAGACCCGGCTGCACCCTGGGGATAGACCACAGTGTTCAATGTTGCTGCAGCAACTTCAGGCAATTTTCTAGGGTAGGGGATAGGGTGGGATGATGGGTGGGGTGGTGGTATGTCAGTTGTCCTCACCTTCCTCCAGAATGCGCCCCCTCGTCTGTCTCCAACTCTCCTAAAATTTAGTCCCCGGCTTCATTCTTGAGCTAGGCTTCTGTGTCCCTAATTACTGCAGCAGATGTAAACAGTTTTTCGGAGCAGGATATATGGTACGGCAGGGTTGTTTGTAGTGGCGGCCCCACCTTTTTCCTATTTGCTGCCTCTCCTTCAAACGTAGCTCCCGTCTGGGCTGTCGCAGACAAAAATGTAGTCCCCGACTCCAGGCCGTACATAGGCCGTGATTGCAAATGTCCGCTTAAACAGGCCAATACGCTCTCCCAAGGAGGGGAGGGGAATGGCAGGGTGAGGCGATCACCAGGAGGACGAAAAACAGCCTCCTTCAGTGCAGATTGGGCTGGATGGAGGCTATAGCTCACAGAGCTCAATTAGGTGCGTTCGCTCTGATGCTCAGGAAACCACGCCCCACCTTTTGGGTTTCGCTTTTCTGGCGTTTACCGTGCGGTAAAAACATGTTAACTTCATTCTGCGAGACAATATGAATATAGCAAAATTGTATGAATTCTTTTTATATTTTGCTACTTTTACAAGGAAAAAAATAATTGTTAAACATATAGTTTGTTTTGTTTCACCATATTCTGAGGGCCATAACTTTTTTATAATTCTGTCAAATGAGCGGTGTGAGGACTTGTTTATTGCGGAACGAGCTTTCGTTTTTATGGTACCATTTTCATCACTTTTTTATTTAATTGTGTGGGAAATAAGGTGACCAAAAAAACTGTGTTTCTGTCGTTTTTGTTTTTTGTCATTTTTTGTTTTTTATTGCGTTCACTGTGACAAGTAAATAATGTTATATTGTTATAGTTCAGACTTTTATAAACGTGTCGATACCAGTTATGTTAAAAGAAAAAAAAATTGTTAACATTGGTTTTGGGGGAAAAGCGCAAAAGTCTTTTTTTTTTTAACTTTTATTATTTTTATATATAAGAAAACATTATTTTTTATAACTGTATTTTACTTTCTTTATCAGTCCCTCTAAAGGACTTGTACAAGCGATCGTCGGGTTGCAGTATGTCATAATTTTTACAAGCTTTTAATAGGCAGGGCTTAATAGGAGCACAAAGATGGCAGACCTGAGGCCTTGATTTATTACTCCATTGGTTTTTGGGTTTCGCTTTTAAGGCATTTACTGTGTGGTAAAAACATGTTAACTTTATTCTGCGAGCCAATATGAATATGGGGAATTATTTTTTTTTCAAATTCAAGAATTTTTATTTTATACCAACAGAAAGTAAATAAAATACAAATACAAAAGATTCAAAAAGCATACAAGAAAACCATAAATCCAGCGAACAGGCAAACATCCATATTAATTTCAGTGTATAGACAGTCCAATATAACCACCAGAGTCAAGGGGATGACTCGGAGCCGGAAAGAGGTGTAGGAGGTGGGCCGGTCCAATGTGACCCCGACAAAATAAGTGCAACGTAGGCCTATGTTGGTAGTAGTCGCTAGCAAATGAGATGGACCATACCTGTTTAGAGGAAGAACAGAACAGAGATAGAGAAGAAGTCAGTACAAAGTACTACAGATTAGAAAAAGGAAGGTGGGGACATGATGAATCTGGATCCTGAGTAATGATGATAATACAATAAAGATAAAGAGGCAGAAGGTCATCCGATAGCTACAATGTCATTAGAAGATGTGGGTACAATTGCCAGGGGATAGGCACATTAGAAGAGAACAGATATGGGGGAAGATACCAATTGCCATTCAGTAAAGCAGGGACAACATTAGCTAACCAATGTATGATACATGGAGGATGAAAGGAAAATGTTCCACTGAAGCCAGGTGTTTATGTAGCGAGTGGTCACCTCTGGGGTTTGGTCGATGAGATCCTCCATCCTCTGCACCAACGCAACCTCCTGGAACCAATCATCCAAAGTAGGGGGCTCTATTAATTTCCATTTGCGTGGAATGACTGACTTTGTTGCCTGTAATAAGTGTCTAATGAGAGATCGTTTGTATGCATACATGGGCATGGGGAACATAAACAATAGCGTCGAATCAGGAACCAAGAATCCAGAGGTTTTGTGGCTAACTTTAAGTACCGCTTCCCAGAAGGACCTCAGTAGAGTGCAGCTCCACCAAATGTGTGTCATGGAGCCACCCAATGCACCGCAGTGCCAACAGTTTTCAGGGACCAGGGGGTACCATTTATTGAGTTCGGTAGGGGCACGGTACCACCGAGAGGCTATTTTAAAGCTGGTCTATTGAGCACGGGTGGCCAAAGAGGCCATATGGGAAAAGTAGAAGCTGCGCTTCCACTGTGCTTCAGTGAAATGTTTGTTCAATTCCCGTTCCCAGGCTTTGCCTTATGAGAGTGGCTGTTGTGAGCGTTTGGTGAGAAATAAGTGGTAAAGTGTGAAAATATTGTGCGAGGGGGCTGTGGAGAATATGCATAATTGCTCAAAGTCAGTTAAAGTGCAGTGGAAGGTTGCATGTTTTTTAGTGGTATTATAGAAATGTTTCAACTGGTTGCATTCATAAAACTGTCTAGCGGAAAGCGTGGCATCTGATGGTATCGTAGCCAATGGAAGTATAAAGGAGTCACTTATTCCAAGTGGTCAGATCTCTATGGAAAGATGCTGTTAGGGAAGTTTTATTTTAAATTTATGTATCGGAAACTAAAAGTGTGTATTGAGCTATACAAGTTTCTCTGCAAGGGTTTTTATGCTGACAAAGTGTTTAATATGTTATCAAGTAGAGGGGGGTGGGCAGCTGAATTCCTTTAGAGAGAGAAGTGAAGTATTTACATAAGTGTCGAGGTCGAATAAAGAGATAATAAAGCTGTCTAAGGACTAGTTTGAACTAGGCTTATCCCATGTATAAAAGCCATGATACTGAAGGTAGCAGGAGACATTTTGCCATAATGTCTCCTTATCGATAAGAATAAAGACACGCATTTTTATTCAGGTGACTCCTCGAATCTATTTGATAAGAACATAAATTCTTCTAACAATTGGTTCTTCGAACTGGAAATCCAACATCTCCTGACCCCTCGTCTACCTGAGGACTGTATACCATGCACGGGGTGAGTTATTCCATTAACTCACTAAAAGAAAGACATCCAGCTCAATTGCTGTCAAACAGAGGCCAGTCTGATGGGAGGGATGGGTTGGAGTGAAGTATTCTAAAAGAACGTCTAGAGAAGAATTGAGGATTCGAGTTTTCATCTGAATAAAGGTAATATAATTTTGTGTATAGGGGCCGATTTCCAGCAACCATCACTCCAGTGTTCTAATGGTACATTGTGTTTGCTAACTGTGTTAGAAAGCTAATGGATAATTAGAAAACACTTGAAGACCCTTGTGCAATTATGTTAGCACCGCTGTAAACAGTTTTGCTGTTTAGAGAAGCTATAAAACTGACCTTCCTTTGAGCTAGTTGAGAATCTGGAGCATTACATTTGTGGGTTCGATTAAACTCTCAATATGGCTAGAAAAAGAGAGCTTTCATGTGAAACTCGACACTCTATTCTTGTTCTTAGAAATGAAGGCTATTCCATGCGAGAAATTGCCAAGAAACTGAAGATTTCCTACAACGGTGTGTACTACTCCCTTCAGAGGACAGCACAAACAGGCTCTAACCAGAGTAGAAAGAGAAGTGGGAGGCCCCGCTGCACAACTGAGCAACAAGACAAGTACATTAGAGTCTCTACTTTGAGAAATAGCCACCTCACAGGTCCTCAACTGGCAGCTTCATTAAATAGTACCCGCAAAACGCCAGTGTCAACGTCTACAGTGAAGGGGCGACTCCGGTATGCTGGCCTTCAGGGCAGAGTGGCAAAGAAAAAGCCATATCTGAGACTGGCTAATAAAAGGAAAAGATTAATATGGGCAAAAGCACACAGACATTGGACAGAGGAAGATTGGAAAAAAGTGTTATGGACAGACGAATCGAAGTTTGAGGTGTTTGGATCACACGGAAGAACATTTGTGAGACGTAGAACAACTGAAAAGATGCTGGAAGAGTGCCTGACGGCATCTGTCAAGCATGGTAGAGGTAATGTGATGGTCTGGGGTTGCTTTGGTGCTGGTAAAGTGGGAGATTTGTACAAGGTATAAGGGATTTTGAATAAGGAAGGCTATCACTCCATTTTGCAATGCCATACCCTGTGGACAGTGCTTGATTGGAGCCAATTTCATCCTACAACAGGACAATGACCCAAAGCACACCTCCAAATTATGCAAGAACTATTTAGGGAAGAAGCAGGCAGCTGGTATTCTATCTGTAATGGAGTAGCCAGCGCAGTCACCAGATCTCAACCCCATAGAGCTGTTGTGGGAGCAGCTTGACCGTATGGTATGCAAGAAGTGCCCATCAAGCCAATCCAACTTGTGGGAGGGCCTTCTGGAAGCATGGGGTGAAATTTCTCCCGATTACCTCAGCAAATTAACAGCTAGGATGCCAAAGGTCTGCAATGATGTAATTGCTGCAAATGGAGCATTCTTTGATGAAAGCAAAGTTTGAAGGAGAAAATTATTATTTCAAATAAAAATAATTATTTCTAACCTTGTCAATGTCTTGACTATATTTTCTAGTCATTTTGCAACTCATTTGATAAATATAAGTGTGAGTTTTCATTGAAAACAAAAAATTGTCTGGGTGACCCCAAACTTTTGAACGGTAGGGTATGTAGGATTAACTACACGCGAACTTCGGGTTGGTGTCAGGGAGCATGTACGTGACATTGAATCTGCGAAAGAGATCCATGACACAGATAAAGTGGAGAAATTGAAAGCCATTCCTCGTCACTTTAATCTCCACCACAATACCGAAGTGTCGGGATTGTGAATAGACATTGCGTCCTGGCTGGAAGTGATGTCTATTCACTCTCAAGACACTTCAGTAATGTTAATGTGTGAGTATGTGACAGCACATCATGATCTCGAAAGATCACGATGTCTGAGTACGTAAATGGAGAGAAGTGTATGACGCTGATTAGTCAGCGTCATAAACTTCTCTTTACAACGCCCACTTGGTCAAAAAGTAAAAACACGCCCAGTTGTCTATTAAGAAAGTCAGTAGCATAAATCTAAAATAGGTCATAACTCCGTCAAAATTGATCGTTTTTTTAAATAAAAAAACCTGCTGTGATCTACATTACGGCGCCGATCACATTATGTAATAGATGAGCCGAAACGCGAGGGCAGGACGCCAATCTTGAAATTCAGCCACATGGGTTAGTATGTCATTCTCTCAGGCTTCTTTTGAACCATTTTCACTTGGCACTTTATATTAAGAACACAGAATTTTTTGAAGCAGTGGTATACTATAATGCTTTAATACATACACTACCGTTCAAAAGTTTGGGGTCACCCAGACAATTTTGTGTTTTCCATGAAAACTCACACTTATATTTATCAAATGAGTTGCAAAATGACTAGAAAATATAGTCAAGACATTGACAAGGTTAGAAATAATGATTTTTATTTGAAATAATAATTTTCTCCTTCAAACTTTTCTTTTGTCAAAGAATGCTCCATTTGCAGCAATTACAGCATTGCAGACCGTTGGCATTCTAGCTGTTAATTTGCTGAAGTAATCGGGAGAAATTTCACCCCATGCTTCCAGAAGCCCCTTCCACAAGTTGGGTTTGGCTTGATGGGCACTTCTTGCGTACCATACGGTCAAGCTGCTCCCAGAACAGCTCTATGGGGTTGAGATCTGGTGACTGCGCTGGCCACTCCATTACAGATAGACTACCAGCTGCCTGCTTCTTCCCTAAATAGTTCTTGCATAATTTGGAGGTGTGCTATGGGTCATTGTCCTGTTGTAGGATGAAATTGGCTCCAATCAAGCGCTGTCCACAGGGTATGACATGGCGTTGCAAAATGGAGTGGTAGCCTTCCTTATTCAAAATCCCTTTTACCTTGTACAAATCTCTCACTTTACCAGCACCAAAGCAACCCCAGACCATCACATTACCTCCACCATGCTTGACAGATGGCGTCAGGCACTCTTCCAGCATCTTTTCAGTTGTTCTGCGTCTCAAAAATGTTCTTCTGTGTGATCCAAACACCTCAAACTTTGATTCGTCTGTCCATAACACTTTTTTCCAATCTTCCTCTGTCCAATGTCTGTGGGCTTTTGCCCATATTAATCTTTTCCTTTTATTAGCCAGTCTCAGATATGGCTTTTTCTTTGCCACTCTGCCCTCAAGGCCAGCATCCCGGAGTCGCCTCTTCACTGTAGACATTGACACTGGCGTTTTGCGGGTCCTATTTAATGAAGCTGCCAGTTGAGGACCTGTAAGGCGTCTATTTCTCAAACTAGAGACTCTAATGTACTTGTCTTGTTGCTCAGTTGTGCAGTGGGGCCTCCCACTTCTCTTTCTACTCTGTTTAGAGTCTGTGTGTGCTGTCCTCTGAAGGGAGTAGTACACACCTGTTAACGCAATCATGGGCCAAAATATATTAGACTGAAATTTGTAATGGATATGTCAACCGATACCCGCCCTCCAGTGATTTATCCAGTTTCCAAATCATAGGTAATAGATATATATATCTGTAAAGGATCTGCCAGGCACAACTTCTGTGTATACGCCCATAGGTAATCAGTCTGCATCTGAGTCTATGTCTCTGAGACTGACTCCATCTTCCACCACTCAGGATGGCAGGCTTAGGCGTGGGAGAGCCTATCGCAGCCTGGCCAGACGGAGCTAGCTCCCGCCCTCGGTCTATTTATACCTGCCTTTCCTGTTCCTCCTTTGCTTGTGATTCTTCTCGTGTGGTTTCCTGGCCCAGCTACAGCTTCTAACTATTTGATCCTGCTCCATACTGACCCTGGCTTACTGACTACTCTCCTGCTCTGCGTTTGGTACCTCGTGCACTCCTGGTTTGACTCGGCTCGTTCACCACTCTTGTTGCTCACGGTGTTGCCGTGGGCAACTGCCCCATTTCCCTTAGCTTTGTGTACCCTTGTCTGTTTGTCTCGTGCACTTACTGAGCATAGGGACCGCCGCCCAGTTGTACCCCGTCGCCTAGGGCGGGTCGCTGCAAGTAGGCAGGGACAGAGTGGCAGGTAGATTAGGGCTCACTTGTCCGTTTCCCTACCCCCATCATTACAATATCTGAGAGAAAAGATGATACAAGAGACCATGCTTGTATGCTCAAAATCCTTCTCTGATCTTTAGTGATCCAAACAAGTATATAAGTATAATGACAGGAAAGGTGTAGGCTTTGGTTTCAGCCAATCATCTACAATATGATAATGACTCTGATTCAGCCAATGAGAATATTTCAATGCATTATAATAATTCTTCACCCTCCAAGCCTCAGGAGGCCTGAACCTTGTCCCATGGGAAGACACACATTTCAGATACACAAGTTAATTTGTCTCTACTTCTTATCTCACTAGAGAATGGAGACTGCAGATAAGTTTAAATTAATTAAACAGAGCGCCTCTTCCAGGGCTGAATCCTCTCCCTCTGGTAAACAATGTAATTGTCCATTCGGCCAAGGCTATTTGATCTACAAGAGTAATAAAACATTCAATTCAAGAACACATAACATAGAATTGCTTCAAGACATCTGCTGACAATTACTTTTTACTTATTAATCTCAAAATGGCTCCTTCAGGCCAAAAGATGGATTCCAACGATCCAAAATGGACGCCTACCATACAAAATGGAGTCCATGCAAAATGTTATCTTTTAAACATATTCTAATCACTTTCACAACACCGTTGCAGGAAATCTTCAGTTTCTTGGCAATTTCTCTCATGGAATAGCCTTCATTTCTAAGAACAAGAATAGAGTGTCGAGTTTCACATGAAAGCTCTCTTTTTCTAGCCATTTTGAGAGTTTAATCGAACCCACAAATGTAATACTCCAGATTCTCAACTAGCTCAAAGGAAAGTCAGTTTTATAGCTCCTCTAAACAGCAAAACTGTTTACAGCGGTGATAACATAATTGCACAAGGGTTTTCAAGTGTTTTCTAATCATCCATTAGCCTTCTAACACAGTTAGCAAACACAATGTAACATTAGAACACTGGAGTGATGGTTGCTGGAAATGGGCCTCTATACACCTATGTAGATATTGCATTAAAAACCAGACGTTTGCAGCTAGAATAGTCATTTAGCACATTAACAATATATAGAGTGTATTTCTGATTAATTTAATGTTATCTTCATTGAAAAAAACTGCTTTTCTTTCAAAAATAAGGTAATGTCTAAGTGACCCTAAACTTTTGAACGGTAGTGTACATGCAGATTCCAACACTGCTGCCCCAATTCAGTTGAATTCAATTGTTTGTTTCATTTATCCCTATGAGCCTGGGCTTACAGCCGGCTTTTGGGTCTTTGACCTGTTAACCCCCCCCCTTTTTTCTATATATATATATATATATATATATATATATATATATTGCTGCAAGTTAGGTACTAAGGTTTTTTTTTTTTTTTTACGAACTGCTTACAACGGTAAACAGAGGGAAACTGCTTTCTTCTCCTTCTGGGTAATCCCTGGATGGAGATTCCAACACTGCTGTTCCTGAAAAGATAATGGAGGACTGGCAATCGGTTAAGAAGGACTGACGGAGTGTATCCTTTATTTTGACTATCATGTAGGATTGATGTCATACTAGATTTCCTTTGATATTGACGCAATCCCGTTGAGAATCATATCTGGAAACCTATTTCTACTCTGGAGATCCTTCTCTGAAGTCCCAATTCTGTTGAATTCAATTGTTTGTTTCATTTGTCACTATGTGCCTGGGCTTACAGCTGGCTTTTGGGTCTTTGACCTGTTAACTCCCCCTTTTTTATATATATATATATATATATTGCTACAAGTTAGGCACTAAGGTTTTCGTTTTTTTATGCACTGCTGTTTCTGAGGTAACACTACTGTACTTTCCACTATAGTCCACATTCCTAAAATGTGGTAATGTTTTGTTTTCTTTTATGTGTATTGCCTTTTGTTCCTTTATTTTACTTTCTTCATTGGGTTTATGTTTGGAAGCTGAGGGTCTACTATACTTACTTTTAAATTTTCAGGAAATTCCAGGTTGCTCTACAAGATGACAATAATGTTTTTTTTACTTAGACTTCGTTCACATCTGCGTCAGGGGTCCGTTCCGTCTGAGCTTTCCGTCGGAACGGAATAATAATAAACTGCAATAATGAAGTATTGCAGTGTATTATGCCTGGCAGTGTAAAACCCCTGCAGGGCCTAAGGCCTAATTCACACGAGCGTGCTTGGTCCGTGATATACAGTCTGCATGTGGGCCGCATTTCCCGGACCGAACACACTGCAGGGAGCTGGGCTCCTAGCATCATAGTTATCTATTTATATTTTATTATTATTTATATTTATATTTTAGTTATTGTTCAGAGAGAAAGCTAAAGTCAGTTATGCAATTCATGTTACCAGAAAGTAGTGAATCCCGACTGAAGCCAAAGGACACTCTTTTGGCCTCCATTGGGCTAATGCATTACTATGGACACGTTTATTGTATACGTAGGAAGCTTTTACGACGTACATGCTAAAAATAGAACCAAAACGTAGTATGCACAGAGCATAAGCTGTTAAGTCAAAAGAATGTCTGCAAACTGCATACAGATTCCAAGAAGAAGCCATCCATTTTTTGTTTTGTTTATTTCACTGCTGTATGTGGGGCAAAAAAAATAACATTGTAATTACATTGTTACAAAATTAGTACAAAATAAGAAAAGGAAACATTTCCATTATTACTAAACTAAGTTACATTTTTAACTGAGAAATACTGAGCAAAAGGGGAGATTTCTTTTAACCCCTTCCCGCTGCAGCCATTTTTCAGGTTTTTAATCAAATTATTTTCCTCCCCACCTTCCAAAAGCCATAACTTTTTAACTTTTCTGTCGATATAGTCCTATGGGGGCTTGACTATTGCGGGACGAGTTGTAGCTTTTCATGGCACCATTTATTGTACCATATAATGTACTAGGAAACGGGGAAAAAAATATTTGTGGGGTAGAAAATGAAAAAAACAGAGAATCCTCCAATGTTTTTTGCGCTTCGTTTTTACGGAATTCACTGTGCAATTAAAACAACATGTTCACTTTATTTTGGGGGTCAATACGATTATGGCGATACCAAATTTATAACGCTTTTTTCTATATTTTACTACTTTTACAAAGAAAAAACTAACGTGAAAAATAAGATTTAATTGTCGCCAAATTCTGAGAGCCATAACTTTTTTATTTTTCCGTCCATTAAAGAGGCTCTGTCAGCAGATTTTCAAACCCCTATCTTGTATTGCAGCAGATCGGCGCTGCAATGTAGATTACAGTAACGTTTTTTGTTTTTTTAAAACGAGCATTTTTGGCCAAGTTATGAGCATTTTTATATTTATGCAAATGTGCCTTTCATAAGTACAACTGGGCGTGTTTAAAGTTAAGTACAAGTGGGCGTGTATTGTGTGTGTACATCTGGGCGTTTTTAGTTGTTTTACTAGCTGGGCGTTGTGAATGGAAGTGTATGATGCTGACGAATCAGCATCATCCACTTCTCTTCGTTAACACCCAGCTTCTGGCAGTGCACAGACACACAGCGTGTTCTCGAGAGATCACGCTGGGACGTCACTTCCTGCCCCAGGTCCTGCATCGTGTCGGATGAGCGAGGACACATCGGCACCAGGCGACAGAGGCTACAGTTGATTCTGCAGCAGCATCGGCGTTTGCAGGTAAGTCGATGTAGCCTCTGTCACCTGGTGCCGATGTGTCCTCGCTCGTCCGACACGATGCAGGACCTGGGGCAGGAAGTGACGTCACAGCGTGATCTCTGGAGAACACGCTGTGTGTCTGTGCACTGCCAGAAGCTGGGTGTTGACGAAGAGAAGTGGATGATGCTGATTCGTCAGCATCATACACTTCTATTCACAACGCCCAGCTAGTAAAACAAGTAAAAACGCCCAGATGTACACACACAATACACGCCCACTTGTACTTAACTTTAAACACGCCCAGTTGTACTTAAGAAAGGCTCATTTGCATAAATATAAAAATTCTCATAACTTGGCCAAAAATGCTCATTTTTGAAAAAAAAACAAAACGTTACTGTTATCTACATTGCAGCGCCGATCTGCTGCAATACGAGATAGGGGTTTGAAAATCTGGTGACAGAGCCTCTTTAAGCATTCTGAGGGCATATTTGTTTGCGGGATAAGTTGTGGTGTTTAATGCTTTTTTTTGGGTACATGCGAGGTTTTGATTACTTTTTATTCTATTTTTTTGTGGGAAATGAGATGACCATAAAACAGCAACTCTGGAATTTAAATATTTGTAATTGTTTTTTTTTCAGACTTTTTTTCGGATGCGGCGATACCAATTATGTTTATTTCTTTTTTTACAATGCTTTAGGGGGAATATATATATATATATTTTTAACTTTTCATATTTAGTTTTTTTGTACATAAAAAAATAACTTTAACTGATTTTTATTAGTCCCCCTAGGGGACTTGAACCAGCGATCGTTGGATCGATTGCATTATATACTACAACGCAAATGTATTACAGTATATTGTCTTGCACAGAGATAGCAGACCTGGGGGGGCCTTCATTAGGTCCCCAGGCTGCCATAGCAACCATCGGCACCCTGCGATCACATCGCGGAGGGGCCAATGAGCTGTTAGAGGGGGTTGCCCTCTTTCTAACAATTTAAATGCCACGGCAGCTATTGACCGCGGCATTTAATGGGTTAAACTAGCGGTATCGCGCTCGAGCGCGATCCCGCTCGTTACTGCAAAGTGTCGGCTGTAACATACAGCTGACACCCACATTGTATGGAGCGGGCTCAGCCCGTGAGCATGCTCCATACTTCCCCTACCTGGTTATGACGTAGGTATACGTCATATGTCGGGAAGGGGTTAAATAAATGTAGTAACACTGAAAGAAATATTTATTTCTTTACTAAGGTTCCCTCTAGGCTATGTTCACATCAAGTGTTTTGGCCTTTATTGGATGTATATGCCGGGAAAAGCACCCAACCTATATGTTAAATAAAGGCTATGACTCATGCCTAACTGTGCCAACCGTCACCCATAGGCTATAGTGGTATCCTTTTAACAGATAGGATATGAACTCTCATTACCCTTTTTGTGACGTATCCTTTAGACAGATATCGTTAGAGCCCGTGGGTGACGGGTGTCACTGTGAAGCATTTGTTTAATGCATCCATCCGCCACAGGCTATATTGGCCTCTGTTTAACAGATACGTCATGAAAAGCTATTGGAAAACTCATGACATCCATTTAACAGATGCCTGTGACAAATTCATTACAGTGGCATACATCACCCATAGACTACAATGTAATAAAACTTATACGTTTAATTCATACGCTTTTTTACTGGACTTTGCGGGATGGAATACCGTAGTCTACATTGCTATTTCACTTTTGTTTTTGCGGTATACTAACGTATTTCAGTCAAATGAAGGCCAAAAAGACATCCTTCTGGCCTCTGTATGACAATGGAGCCCTATGGACACGTTTCGCAGGGTCTTATTTAGCAATACATTTTCTTTAAAGATCAGAAACTTTATGGTGTGACAAAAATGCAATAGGAGACAACTTAATGGCAAATGAAATGTCACAATTCATCTTTCCTGATACTCTGGCTATAAGAGGGATTAACTTTAACTTCCCTTTGCATTGTAAATCCTGCATGATTTGTATAATACTTAAATTCATCTTTTCCCTTGAGGCCTTGGTTCTGTAGATAAACCTGCTGGCAAAAAATTGGCAACTTCTGATGGGTCAATGAAAATGAAAAACAGGAATCTGCAAAACAAAAGCCATATTGATCGTCAAATATATAATCAAGAATATTATTCTAAAACTTATCACAACAAGGCAAGGGCCTGTTCACATCTGCGTCTGTGTTTCCGTTGTTCTGCCCCATCAGAGGAGCAGAACGGTGCCAGACGGAACTCATTTAATTTAATGGGTTCCGTTGGGTTTTCATCATGGTGTCCTTAGTTTTACCAAAAGCAATAGCTTCTGGTAGGTTCTGTTTTTTGCCGGATCTGTAACGGTGGCCCCAAACAGAACCTCAATGCAGATGTGAGCAGGCCCTTAACGGAGACCGCTCTGGGAGAGGTCTTTTTGATATTTTGGAGACAATGAGGATTTGTAACCATAATGATTCCATTATTATAAATGCACATTTTAATGTTCGCTTTTGTTAACAAAAAAAAATATTATTTAACCATGGAAAGAAAGAAGTAGCAACTCTGAAAAATAAAATGGATGTCTATTGCAGTGTTTTCCTGTTCTCTCAATGTAGTCAGCAGTGTTTTCATGCTCGTTTCTCTGTCTTCTGGAAGCCATGGCAAGTGAAATTAAATGATTTATTGCTTACATTACTGGCTTCACTCACAGAACTAGAAAATGAAGCCCAATAGAAATAATGTTTATCCTATAATCCTCTTATTCATAATATGACCATGTCATTAATAAAAAGTTTAGAGACTCCGTACGTTGTACTCACCCTGTCATAACACAATTGTATCTGATCAACATACATTGAAATAAAGAAATAAAAAATATCTCATGGACAGGGGCAGATTCAGGGCACAATGGGCCCCGGCAGTTCACAAAGTGTGGGCCCCCCAAGCTATAAAGACATTGTACCGTACAGATCTGGCACGGTTTTGAATTTGCTGTAAAAGCAGAATGAGTCATACAGATGAGAAAAAGAAGAATACTTTGAGACCCTAAAGACGTCAGGAGCTGTAAATTGTTTGTGGTTTCCGGAAAATAAAATCTGCTGTGCGTGAATATAACCTTAAAGAACCGGTCTCTGTTGTTTAAATCTACCTTTACTTTAAGATAAGGTAAATATATACAGCGCCAGAACCAAGCTCAGTACGTATATGCAGCACCAGAACAAAGCTCAGTACATAAAGCTGTCTTTAATGCAGGCACCAAGTTGATTTGGAGCGTGTAACTGGTCTGGAGGAGGCTGAACTCTTAATGGTTGGTAGGGGATCAAATACTTATTTCTCTGTGCACAATTCAAATAAATATATATAATTTTGACTATGTGATTTTCTGTTTTTAAAAAAAAATATAATCTATCTCTCACTGGTAAAATTAACCTAGCCTAAAAATTCTAGACTGTTCATGACTTTGACAGTGGGCAAACTTACAAAATCAGCAAGGGATCAAATACTTATTACCTTCACTGTATATATACACACACACACGTACGAGGAAATAGACGCAGCACTCCAAAAGCAGTTGCAAAGATAGTGCTTTATTCACCCATGTACAGAAATAGCTACATTTTAGTCCTCTCAGCAGGACCTTTGTCAAGCAATAGTGATATGTGTCAATCAGGGTTTTATACCCTCCACTTGTGAATACATCATTCGTGATCATTGCATCAGAATTGTAAAAAGCATACAAAAAAATGCATTTAAAGTACATTCAAATTGTGCATATGTTACATACATATATCGTACATATATCAAATAAAGTGCACAGTGAAAATACATCATATAAAACGTAATCCTGGACACATATTGGGAATAATATCGAATTTTATATTTATATTTAGTATGGGGATATATAAATTCCTCTCCTTTCTTCATTAGAGAGCAATTGATACATCCCAAACATGGAAAACTACCCATCTTTGGAGGCTTTAAAAATGTCTGTCGAGTTTTTACAGTAGTAGATTTAATGTCAGTTTTTACTAATCGATCTTTACGATTAGTTGGACGTCTGTATGACATAAGAGGACTTACATCAAATTCTCCAATACCTCTATGTCCATCTCTGACTATCGACCAATATTTCCTAATAATGTTCCCTATCTGAGGGCTAAAATCATTGTATGTGGATAGTCCCTTGATAAAAAATTGCTGATCATGATGTCAAGAGCAGGGTCTAACTTTTCATCCTGATCAACAATTTGTCTTACACGTAACATTTGACTAAATGGCAAAGAGTCAATAATTCTCCCAGGATGGCAACTATCGTATCGCAACAATGTATTACGATCAGTAGATTTTATGAATAGTTCTGTATGTAATCCATTATCTTGAACAATGACCCTAGTATCCAAGAATTGTATGGTTTCCCTCGAAAAAACCAACGTAAATTTGATCCATGGAACTATACCGTCAAGGAAATGGTGAAAGTCTAATAATTGGGTTTCTGTACCCAGCCAAATGAGGAAGATATCGTCGATGTATCTCCACCACCTCTTGACATCATGATCAGAAATTTTTTATCAAGGGGCTATCCACAGAGTGTGGTTAATAAACAAAAGTCCAGGATTCAAAAACACACAAGGCATGATGCCCTGTCTGGTAACCGTACAAAAAAAGAATCTTGAAAGAATTCCATTTGTGTCGACATACAATGATTTAAGCCCTCAGATAGGGAACATTATTAGGAAACATTGGTCAATAGTCAGAGATGGACATAGAGGTATTGGAGAATTTGATGTAAGTCCTCTTATGTCATACAGACGTCCAACTAATCTTAAAGATCGATTAGTAAAAACTGACATTAAATCTACTACTGTAAAAACTCGACAGACATTTTTAAAGCCTCCAAAGATGGGTAGTTTTCCATGTTTGGGATGTATCAATTGCCCTCTAATGAAGAAAGGAGAGGAATTTATACATCCCCATACTAAATATAAAATTTGATATTTCTTAACTTCTAATACCGACTGGGTAGTTTATGTCCTTTGGTGTCCATGCAATTTATTATATGTTGGTGAAACAATATGTGATATGAAGACACGCCTGAATAATCACAGGTATACAATTTGAAAGGGAAAACTGGATCTGCCTGTTTCAAAACACTTTGTGTAAAAAGGTCATTATGAACGTGATCTACGATTTATGATCTTGGACCATGTTCCATTGCCAAAACGAGGTGGTGATAGACTCATGATGCTAAAAAAACGTGAATTGCAATGGATTTTTAATTTTGACACATTGAGACCTAAGAGACTCAATGTAGATTTCCAAATATCCAGACATATGCTTTAATGATATATTTCAGGATTTATACATTATAATGAGGTTAGTTTGCCTTGTATTCCCCCTTAATTCTGCCATTTATTTTTCTTGTATTGGATGTGATATGATTGATAATCGATTTTAATATTTCGTCATTTTGTCATTTCTTGATACAGAATTGAAATATGAATAAATACAGGATGAGCCATCCACCATTCAAGATAATTGGACAATCCAATTTATATATATATATATATATATATATATATATATATATATATATAATAACATTTGTTTTTTGTTTTTTATAATGAAATTGTCGGGCATCTACTGTTGACAACAGCAGCTTTGTTCCTGAATATAACGATAGTGTCGAGTAGTTGTGACTCCCCTACGGACATCCCACTTGGTTAGAAATATATGAAAAAATTTCCTTTATATGATTTATAATAGACCGTTATGTTTGCTCAAAGTGGCTTCTGCACGGAGGTGGTGAATATATACCTATAGCTCTCATGGAGCTTGCTTGATGTACCACGATATACGTGGACAAGATGGCAATGACACGGTCTTAATTATCGCTGGACTTGAATAAATGAAAAAAACAAATAAATTGTGGTTTTTGTCTCTATTGGAGGTTTGCGCACTTTGCGTATATAACACATAGTGTTTTGACAGCGTTGCCTAGGCACCGGCTTATGCTAAGCGAGCATTGGCTGAGTAACATGGATGCCATGACAACAGTTGATGCTTTCATTCCATTGGTTAGCGCTGCTGCCTCTCATAGATGACTTTCAATTAGTCTGTGATTAGGGATATTATTCCCAATATTTGTCCAGGATTACGCGATTGGTGAGTGGCTCCTGTTTCCTCCTCCTTATGAATATTCATGAGCTTTTCTGACAATTGACGATTTTTTAAGTTTTATATGATGTATTTTCACTGTGCACTTTATTTGATATATGTACGATATATGTATGTAACATATGCACAATTTGAATGTACTTTAAATGCATTTTTTTGTATGCTTTTTACAATTCTGATGTAGTGATCACGAATTATGTATTCACAAGTGGAGGGTATAAAACCCTGATTGACACATATCACTATTGCTTGACAAAGGTCCTGCTGAGAGGACTGAAACATATCTATTTCTGTACATGGGTGAATAAACCACTATCTTTGCAACTACTTTTGGAGTGCTGTGTCTATTTCCTCGTTTGTGTATCCAATACAGGACCGTGTGGATGACGGTCAAGGACGCATAGCACCGTGATACTTGAATTCTCTGAAGTGCTGCTTTTTTCTACCTACTATATATATATATATATATATATATATATATATATATATAGTAAATCATTTCAAAATACGAGACAGCACACCTTGATAGTGAAAAAAGTGGATTTATTCACCACATGCGACGTTTCAGCCCTACTCCATGGGGCCTTTCTCAAGCATCATATATATATATCCATATCCGCGTATACAATTGATTTGGCTAGCGCTGTCCTGGCAGGGCACAGGATACCTCGCAATTTGGCGCTTTAGCGATGAAGCAGATGGTGCAATTGCGTCATCCTACCACTGTGCCGTTCCGCTTAATGAGGCCTGGAGTCATTGGAGGACTGTGTGGGAACGGGGACAGGTAATCATATGTTTTTTTTTCCTTTTACTGTGGGCAGAGTTGGGGGCCCTATCTATAGGGGACTATATAGGGGGCCCCATCTACAAGGGCACTATATAGAGGGGAGGCTACAGGAAACTACACAAATGGGTCGTGGCCCGGAGGCGTCATCATAGAGGTCTGGACCGGATGGAAAAGAAAAGAGAAAATGAACGACTCCAATCTGAGAAGACGTCACCTGTGAGTCACTAAATGTAAATGACTGATCAGTACTTTAGTATCTGCATGATCTGCAGCGAGATGATGGGTGTATTGTTCTTTTTTGTGAAACAGCAACTCCCAGCATATCCTTACCATTGTTCAGGCTATACTGCGACCTGTAGTTTTATGCCGTACAAACTTATATGGCAAGGATTATACTGAATTTGCTAATTATTTCTGTACGGAGCTGTATTTGTGCTCTTGCTGTATATATGTACGGAGCTCGGTTATGGTGCTGTATATATGTAATGAGCTTTGTTCTGCTGCTGTATATATGTACTGAGCTTTTATTCTGGTGTTGTATTTATGTACTGAGCTTGGTTCTGGCACCGTATCTGTGCATTAGCCAGGAGATTTGTCACGGCTTACTGTGCATGCCGCACTGTCCACCACCATTCTCACAGTGTACAGCCTAACTAAATGGGCTGAGCACGCTTACGATATTGAATGTGCACATATGGGCCTATACGTAGTGGGTGAGTTTAATATAATGTGTGGGTAGGTAGGTATTTACGCTTATGTAATTACATACATAGTGTGAAAATTCAGTTAAATATTCTGGACAGGGAACTTTTTTATTTAGAATCCACTTTAATATAGGGCGTATTTAGAATATTGTAATTGTTTTATTTGATTATTAGAATAATTTTCCATCGTGTGATACACCGCGAAAAATCACCACACCGCCCCCCTCCCGGTGCGTATGTCTTTGTAGGCAAAATGGAGAACCTGTTGTTAAAAATTTGAATCTCACCCCTGCGCAAATCCAATTCTAATTAGAAATATCGCTTTGTCTCTTACCTGCATAGAACGTTCTAAGGTCTTTATGTAAACAGTTTTCAAGAAAACGACGTAATGGGAGTATATGAGATTTAGAGCCAGTCCAGTCGGTAAGAAAATCCTCTACAACATGATGAATGTGGTCAGGACGTGGCAGAGGCCAACCTTGTGGGCGCAACTCCATTTGCTGCTCTGTAAATAGGAGAAATGCATTAAAAAACATGGAAAGACAGCATGCTTCTGCACATTGTCCAAATTCAATGTAAACACCACTAAAGAAGGGACTATTTAAAAAATGTGCTTTGGATCCATAAACTTTGTGATTATCAGTTTTAACCGTTTAGAGGACCCGGCCTATTTTGTTTGTTAAGTAACCAGCAATTTCTTTCCTTTTGTGCATCCCCCAAAGCTTTTTCCCCCGACGATTTAATTCTATGTTGGCTTGTTTTTAGCAAGGTAAGTTGTACTTTTCGAAAAGGTACCAACATATGGTACACATAATTTATTGATTAACTTTTATAAATTTTTTGAGAGGACAAAATGGGGAAAACAGAAAACTACAAATCCGAAATAGTTTTTTGGATTGTTTGTATATTGTTCACTGTGCAGTATACTTAATATCTTCCTCTACGTGTTGTGACAAATATGTCCATACCAAATATATGTGTTTTTTTTAATGTTTTATTTATTTTGCGCATTAAAAGCACTTCTTATAGAAAAACTGTTTTTTTTGTGTTGCCACCATTCCAGAGCCATAACTTTATTTTTCAAAGCTATATGAGGGTTTGCATGTTAAAGTCTCCAATACCACAACTTTGTGGTACATTTTGTAGCGCATGCTCAGGGATGCCGGCGCACTCCTTCTTCCCTGGCCTATTCCTGTAGGTTGGGTGCGCTCATCCCCATTCTTAAAGGGCCAGCGCTCGCACCAGGAATATTGCTCCCAGCCTATCCCAGCACACCCTGGACTTTTTAAGTTACTCTGACCACTTCCTCAGTGCTTGACCAATGTTAGTATTAATCCAGAGTTAGTCTGTGAAGGTCCCTTTTCCAGTTCCCTGTAACCTGTGTCTGTGACTATCCAGTATCCGTGTCCAGTGTCCATGGCGATTCCAGTATACATGATGACTCCAGTGTCCATGACCAGTTCAGTTTCCGTTAATCCTGCACAAGACAGTTTCAGATAATTCGGCACAAGCCAGCTTCCGATAATCCAACACAAGGCAGCTTTCGTTTATCTTGCACAAACCAGCTTCCGATAATCCGGCACAAACCAGCTTCCAATAATCCGACACAAGCCAGCTTCCGATAATCCAACACAAGGCAGCTTCCATTTATCCAGCGCAAGCCAGATTCCTATAATCCGGCATCAGACTGCCATCAAGGTACCATTGACTGTTATATACTTGTCTGGCAAGTAGCTAATTTGTAACGCAAAGTAGACAAGTGGGTCCACATTGCCCATGGACGTTACAGTTTGCTCACGCCATGGACCGCGCTGGTCAACCCAGGATGGCGGTGCAAGTGATTTCCAATTACACCAGGATCAGCTGCTACAGGCGGTTAATACAATCGCCAGTTGCCTGGACATCGCTCCTGTTCCTGCTCCAGCAGCTCCACAAGCTGTAGCTCCATCTACACCTCAGCCAGCCATCGTTCGTCAGCTGCGGAGCCGGAATTCAGTTGCCACTTCCGCCTTGCTATGATGGGGACTCCAAAACCTGTCGAGGCTTTCTCAATCAATGTAAAATCCACTTTAAATTGTATTCCCATATGTTTCCATCAGACCAGACGAAAATAGCCATTATAGTCTCCCTGTTGTCTGGTAAGGCCTTGGCATGGGTAAATCCCTTCTGGGAACATAAAGGACCGGAGTCCACTAGTCTGCAGCTCTTCCTGGACACCTTCCGTACCATCTTTGAGGAACCAGGCTGCACGTCTTCAGCCGCTGCCTCGCTTCTGACATGCCACCAAGAGGAATCGACAGTAGGAGAGAACGCAATACGGTTCCATACTCTGGCAGACGAGCTCGCTTGGAACAACGAGGCCTTTGTGGCAACCTTCTGACAGGGATTAGCCAGAAAAATCAAGGATGAACTGGCGGGTCGTGATCTCCCTTGTACCCTGAAAGCCGATTCTTCTGGCGATACGCATTGACATGTGGTTCCGAGAGCCTACCCAGGAGGTTCTTCGAGAGAGAAAGTCCTACAGAGACTGGCACCTACTTTTTAGAGACCCCTGCTACTTTCTTCTGCTGTCGTCCTTGAAGAACCCATGCAGGTGGACAGTCAGACTGTCTGACCTTGAACAGCAGCGCAAGCATTCTTCTGACTTATGTATGTACTGGGAAAAAAAAGAAAACCAAATGAAGGACAACACAACCTTTAAGCATAAAAATAAGATTCAACTTTATTAATCAACAAGATAACAATACGAAAATATAATAAAATGGAGCGTACAACCTTCACAGAAAAAACGGGAGAAAGAAAAAAGCACAAAAGGTGAGATGGGTACAAAGAATGTGTCAAGGTCATGGAAAAAATACCAGCGCCAGAGAAGGACCAGACCAACGTACATCCAACACGCGTTTCGCCGAAGATTCGTCAGGTGCACGGCGGTGTACGTGGGTCTGGTCCTTCTCTGGCGCTAGTATTTTTTCCATTGTACTATGTATGCATTTCCCACTTAGGGTTAACTATATGTATTTGGTCAGCATATTAGGCATTTGTACCTGTGTACTATGACATTTGGTTACTATCTGGATTATTTATGCCTATCATGATTTACCTGTGCTGGGATGCATTAACGAACTATATCACTATATGTCTTACATGAAGGACCTTGACAGTGTCTTTGTACCCATCTCACCGTACGTGCATTTTTCTTTCTCCCTCTTTTTCTGTGAAGGTTGTACGCTCCATTTTATTATATTTTAGAATTTTTATCTTGTTGATTAATAAAAAGTTGTATCTGATTTTTATGCTCAAAGGTCGTGTTGTTCCGCGTTTGGTTTTCTTTGAATTTGCTTCATACGAGCCATTTCTATATATATGGTGTAATGACGGGGTAGGGAGACAGACAGGTGAGCCCTAATCTACCCGCCACTCAGTCCCTGCCTACTTGTACGGCCCGTCCTAGGCGACGGCGTACAACTGGGCGACGGTCCCTACGCTCAATATGTGTACGACAGACAAACAGACAAGGGTACACAGAAGCTAAAGGAAATGGGGCAGTTGCCCACGGCAACACTGTGAGCAACAGGAGTAGTGAACGAGCCGAGTCAAACCAGGAGTGTACGAGGTACCAAACGCAGAGCAGGAGCGTAGTAGTAAAGCCAGGGTCAAAATGAAGCAAGGTCAATAATAATAGCAGGAGCAGCAGAGCCAGGAAACAGGAAAGAATCACAGGCAAAGACAAGCAGGAAATGAAGGTATAAATAGGCCAAGGGCGGGTGCTAGAACCGTCTGGCCAGGCTATGATAGGTTCTCCCACTCCTGAGCTTACCAGCCTGAGTGGTAGCAGATCGAGTCACTCTATCAGACCCAGGAGCAGGTGCAGACTGATTAACCACGGGCTTACCCCCCCCTTTTATGAGGGGCCACTGGACCCTTTCTAGGTGAACCTGGCTTATTGGGGAACCGAAGATGGAACCTTCTGAGCAATACCCCAGCGTGAACATCCCGGACGGGTACCCAAGTCCTCTCCTCAGGCCCGTATCCACTCCAATGGACCAGGTACTGGACGGAGCCTTGGACCATCCTGCTGTCCACAATCTTGGCCACCTCGAATTCTTCCCCTTCAGGGGTGAGAACAGGAACCGGAGGTTTCCTCGAGGTAGCCAAGGACGGGGAGCAGCATTTCAGGAGGGAGGCATAAAACACAGCCTATGATTATGTAATGACGGGGTAGTGAGACAGACAGATGAGTCCTAATCTACCGCCACTCAGTCCCTGCCTACTTGCATGGCCCGTCCTAGGCGACGGCGTACAACTGGGCGACGGTCCCTACACTCAATATGTGTACGACAGACAAACAGACAAGGGTACACAGAAGCTAAGGGAAATGGGGAAGTTGCCCACGGAAACACAGTGAGAAACGGGAGTAGTGAACGAGCCCAGTCAAACCAGGAGTGTACGAGGTACCAAATGCAGAGCAGGAGCGTAGTAGTAAAGCCAGGGTCAAAATGAAGCAAGGTCAATAATAATAGCAGGTGCAGCAGAGCCAGGAAACAGGAAAGAATCACAGGCAAAGACAAGCAGGAAATTAAGGTATAAATAGGCCGAAGGCGGGAGCTAGAACCGTCTGGCCAGGCTGTAATAGGTTCTCCCACTCCTCAGCCTACCAGCCTGAGTGGTAGCAGATCGAGTCACTCTATCAGACCTAGGAGCAGGTGCAGACTGATTAACCACGGACGTCGACACAGAAGCTGTGTCTGGCAGATCCTTTACACATGGGTTCCCTATTAGGAGATATTATGTATGTACTGTGGCTGCAAGGGTCATTTTGTGCGCCAATGTCCCCAGAAGCTGGGAAACTACAGTGCCTAGGGTTGATAGGAGGGAGTACCCCAAGTGGACTGATGCCTTCTGCAACATTCTCTCCTAAACTCTCAATTCCTGTAACAATCACCTCAGGTGAAGAATCACATTCTGTTTCTGCTTATCTGGAGCAGCTGCTGTAATGACGGAGTAGGGAGACAGACAGGTGAGCCCTAATCTACCCGCCACTCAGTCCCTGCCTACTTGCACAGCCCGTCCTAGGCGACGGCGTACAACTAGGCGACGGTCCCTACGCTCAATATGTGCACGACAGACAAACAGACAAGGGTACACAGAAGCTAAGGGAAATGGGGCAGTTGCCCACAGCAACACCGTGAGCAACAGGCGTAGATAACGAGCCGAGTCAAACCAGGAATGAACGAGGTACCAAACGCAGAGCAGGAGCGTAGTCAGTAAAGCCAGGGTCAAAATGAAGCAAGGTCAATAATAATAGCAGGAGCAGCAGAGCCAGGAAACAGGATAGAATCACAGGCAAAGGCAAGCAGGAAATGAAGGTATAAATAGAACGAGGGAGGGAGCTAGAACCGTCTGGCCAGGCTGTGATAGGTTCTCCCACTCCTCAGCCTACCAGCCTGAGTGGTAGAAGATCGAGTCACTCTAGCAGACCTAGGAGCAGGTGCAGACTGATTAACCACGGACGTCGACACAGAAGCTGTGTCTGGCAGATCCTTTACAGCTGCGAACTTCATTTACCAGGCTTTAGTAGACAGTCTCCACTTACCCACGCTCCTCTGGAGAAGCCTCTAGCGATAGCTTCCGTGAATGGTCAACCAATGCCAGATCCAATTCTCTCCATCGCAGAACCTTTGAGCAAACTCTCTCTGCCTGAAACCCAAGCCATGTCGGCATATGTCAAGGAGAAACTCGAAGGGGGTTTATTAGGAAATTTACTTCTCCAGCCGGAGCCGGATTCTTCTTAGTGGGAAAGGATGGCTCCCTCCA
This sequence comes from Rhinoderma darwinii, assembly GCF_050947455.1. NCBI lineage: Eukaryota > Metazoa > Chordata > Amphibia > Anura > Rhinodermatidae > Rhinoderma > Rhinoderma darwinii. Next base: position 68,388,288 of record NC_134693.1, on the reverse strand, counting down.
ACGCCTGCATCAATTATTGTTGTCTGAATAAGATTACGGTCAAAAATAAGTACCCCTTACCGCTGATCTCTGAGCTCTGCAACAGAATCTATGGAGCCAAGATCTTCACTAAGCTGGATCTTCGTGGGGCTTATAATTTGATACGCATCCGAAAGAGTGATGAGTGGAAAACCGCATTCAACACCAGAGATGGTCACTATGAGTATCTTGTGATACCCTTGGACTATGTAATGCTCCAGCTGTTTCTTTGAAAATATTGTTTCAGGCCAAGGACTCCAGAAGGATCCAGAAACAGTCAAGTCTGTCTTAGATTGGCCTCCTCCACAAGCTCACCGTACCGTACAGAGGTTTTTGGGCTTTGCAAATTTCTACCGTCAATTTATCCCTAACTCTTCTCGGCTTACTGCTCCCATTTCAGCCCTCACCAAAAAGGGAGCAAATGCCAAGAATTGAAGGCCAAAGCCAAAACTGCATTTACTGAGCTCAAAAGCTCCTTCACGTCTGCCTCCGTTTTACATCATTCAGATATATCACGACAGTTCTCGTTGGAGGTTGATGCATCGTCCATTGGTGCTGGAGCACTTTATTTTCAAAGGAACCCTAAAGGAAAAGCAGTCTGTTGTGGTTTCTTTTACAAAATGTTCTCGGCAGCAGAAAGAAACCATTCCTTTGGTGATCAGGAGCTCATGGCTATTAAATTGGCTCTAGAAGAGTGGAGACATCTGTTGGAGGGCGCTGAACACCCTGTTGTCATCTATACTGACCATAAAAACCTCACCTTCACACAGTCGGCACAACATCTGAATCCACAGCAAGCCAGATGTTCCCTGTTCTTCTCCAGAATTAATTTTCTACTCCATTTCTGCCCAGCTGACAAAAATGTCAAATGCTCTATCCCGTTCATTTAAGACTACCGAGCTGGAAGAGGATCCTCAGCACATCATCGACTCTTCACGCATAATATTTGTTGCTTCTCTACAAATCAGAGACATTGTTCCAGGGAAAACCTATGTTCCTCCGGCAGACCAGAGAAAAATTCTCTCCTGGGGGCACAACATCAAGTTGGCAGGTGATTCCGGCACTCGGAAGACTCGAGCCTTTATCTCTCGTCACTATTGGTGGCCCACATTGCCCACAGATTTTGTGGACTATGTCTCCTTGTGTACCAATTGCGCTCAAAATAAAAGTTTCTCACTCCAGGCCTGTGGGTCTGCTTCAAACTTTGCCTGTCCCAAAAAGTTTAAAGTCAACACCAGCGTGTCCCTCTGCCTACACCTGTTACATCTCCAGTTCCTGCTGCGAATGTTTCCTATGGGAGTTTTCTTCAGATCTGGCAACAAACCAAGTCCACCATCCTGCAGGCGGTTGGACATATGAAGAGATATGCTGATAAGAAAAGAAGGCCACCTCCTCAGTTCCTTCCCGGGGTTAAGGCTTGGCTATCTTCAAAAAATATCTGCTTGAAAATCCCCTCCTATAAATTTGCTCCTAGATTCAGCGATCCCTTTGAGGCCTTGCAACAGATCAACCCTGTGTCATATAAACTACGCTTGCCTCCTACACTCAAAATTCCCAATTTATTCCATGTCTTTCTCCTGAAGCCTGTAGTCAACCGTTACAGCAAGTCTTCTGATTTTTCTACATCTCCCAGGAATACGGCTGATGTGTTTGAGGTCAAGGAAATTCTGTATCTCAAGAAGGTGGGAAGGAGGACCTTTTATTTTGTGGACTGGGAAGGGTTGGGTCATGAAGAGAGATCTTGGGAACCTGAAGAGAACATTGATACCCCTGCGCTGGCCCGGTACTGTAGCGCTGATGGCCGCGGGTCTCACTCACCCCAGCGGCCACCAGCTTACCTGTCCTCAGCACCGGCATCTCTCTGCTCAGAAACGCCAGCGCACTCTGCTCTCTACTCCGCTGGCCTATGCCCGTAGGGTTCTTGTCCCTGTTTGAGAACGGGAACTAGCGCGCATGCCAGGAATATTGCTCCCAGCACACCCTGGACGTTTTAAGGAAATCTGCCCACGTCCTCAGTGCCTGGACAATGTTAGTATTAACCCAGAGGCAGTCTGTGAAGGTTCCATTTCCAGTTCCCTGTGTCTGAGACGATCTAGTATCCGTGTCCAGTCCTGTATCTTGTGTCCTGTGTTTGTGTCAAGTCCATTATCCATGTCCAGTGTATCACGGTCTGTGGGTATGTGGACCCACTAGGCTGCACCACCGTAGTGGGGAGGCAGCTGACCAAGCAACAGAGCACCCAATCAATAAAAAGTCCCGCTCTAGGGTACCTGAATAGTCCAGACAGCGGCCGAGGCTTTAGCATAGATGTAGGTGGGTGCAGCAGGTTGTGCCAGACCTGGCGCATAACACTGGATGTGGCAGATGACACTGGACGTGGCAGAAGACACTGGATGCGGCAGATGACACTGGAAATGGCAGATGACATCAGGTGCAGTAGGACACGACTCCAACATGAACAGGCTCAGGAACAAGAACACATCACGTTATACAGGATACAGGGCACGGGTAACAACAGGAACAGGATAACACTGAGGGACCATGTGCAAGACTGACATGGGAATACTAACAACGCTCAGGTAATGAGCAAAAGGGCAGGGCCCTTCTTATAGTCCAGGGAATCATGGGCTAGTTGATGAAGATGATTGACATGTGCGCGCTGGCCCTTTAAGCCTGGGCACGAGCGCGTGCGCACCCTACGGGACACAGCGGACCAGAGCGGAAGTGAGCGCTGGCGTCTCCTGGGAAGGAGATGCAAACCAACGCTCACAGATCCACGGCCATGGCCGCCGGGGGGTAAGCAAACCCGATGGTCTGCGGCCACGGATGCCACAGTATTCCCCCTCTTACACCCCCCTTTTGGGACCAGAGCGAGAGAGGAACTTCTTAATGAGAGCAGGGGCACTGAGATTCTCCTCCGGCTCCCAGGACCTCTCCTCAGGACCAAACCCTCTCCAGTCCACCAAATAGAAAGTCCTTCCTCCCACCCTTTTGCAGTCCAGGATCTCCCTCACCTCAAACACATCAGATGAACCGCTGGGAGCAACTGCGGGACTGGGAGCCTCACTGTAGCGGTTCAGGACCACTGGCTTCAGGAGGGACACATGAAAGAAGTTGGCGATTTGGAGGGTAGGAGGCAGCCGAAGCTTATAGGAGACAGGGCCTATCTGTTGTAGCATCTCAAGAGGTCTGAGGAACTTGGGAGCAAACTTGTATGAAAGCACCTTTAAACTAATATTCTCTGAGGACAGCCAGACTTTGGTACCTGGAAGATACTGAGGCAGCTCTCTTCTTTTTATATCCGCTTTTTGCTTCATGCGATCGACTGCTAGCCAAATAGAGGACTGAGTCTGTTGCCAGATTTGCAGAAAGTCCCCAAATGCAGAGTCAGCAGCGGGTACCTGAGATGTAGCCGGCACAGGAAGAGGGACTCTAGGTTGACTGTATACAATGTAGAATGGTTTGGAAGTGGTGGACTCACTTGTGTGGTTGTTATACGAGAATTCGGCCCATGGAAGAAGCTGTACCCAGTTATCATGTTGTATGGAGATGAAGTGGCGGAGATAATTTTCCATGATCTGGTTAATCCTGTCGACTTGCCCATTGGACTGGGGGTGATAGGCTGAGGACAAGTCCAATGTCACATCCAGGAGTTTACAGAGGGCTCTCTGGAATTTTGAGGTAAATTTAACCCCCCGATCAGACACGATGTGAAGGGGCAAGCCATGCATGCGGAAGATGTGCTGAATCAAGAGACTTGCCAATCGGGGAGCAGAAGGTAGGCCGGTCAGCGGGATAAAATGTGCTATCTTCGAGAACCGGTCCACCACCACCCAGACAGTGGGAGGAAGGTCTGTGATAAAGTCCATCCCAATGTGCTGCCAGGGGACATTAGGTACAGGCAAAGGTTGGAGCAGGCCGGCAGGCGTCGAGTGAGCAACCTTGTTAGAAGCACACACCATGCAGGAAGAGACAAAGTCCACAACATCTTTGGGTAGTGTGGGCCACCAGAAATTACGAGTAATCAGGTTTCGGGTTTTACGAACACCAACCAGTTTAGAGCTGTTTCCCCAGCGGTGAATTATTCTCCTGTCGGCCAACCGAACAAAAGTCCATCCCGGAGGGATGTCTCTAACCTGCAAAGGATTGGCAGTGACAATGCAGGACAGGTCTATGATACTTTGAAGAGACTCTACTGTGTCATCCGCCTCAAGTGACCTGGACAGGGCATCGGCCCTCACATTCGTCAGTGGGACGGTAGTGGAGTACAAACTGGAAACGGGTGAAGAACAGCGACCACCTGGCTTGACAGGGGTTTAGGCGTTGAGCCGACTAGAGATAGGTGAGGTCCTTGTGGTCGGTGTAGATCAGGATGGGGTGAGCTGCGCCCTCTAGCAGATGTCTCCACCTCTCCAGAGCCAATTTGATGGTCAGTAGTTCCCAATCCCCAATAGAGTAGTTGCGCTCTGCAGAGGAAAAAAGTCTCGAGTAATAGCCACATACTACTGCATTTCCTTTGGAATTCCTCTGGAACAGAAGTGCACCTGCACCAACAGAAGAAGCGTCCACCTCCAATGAGAACTGCCGAGACACGTCAGCATGATGGAGGATCGAGGCTGAAGTGAAGGCTTTCTTGAGGCTATTAAATGCAGATTCTGCCTCTGGAGTCCGCACGTTGACGTTCACACCCTTCTTGGTAAGGGTAGAGGTGGGGGCAGTCAGTGATGAGAAGTTTGGGATAAACTGCCAGTAGAAGTTGGCGAATCCCAAAAAATGCTGTATGGACCTCAGGCCTCGAGGACGTGGCCATTCCAGAAGAGACTTTACTTTCTCAGGATCCATCTTGAGACCTTGATCCGAGATGATGTAGCCCAGGAAGAGCAGAGAATTCTTTTCATAGACGCACTTCTCCAGCTTTGCATATAGACGATTCTCCCTTAATCGCAGTAGAACATGACGGACATGCCTCCGATGAGTCGTCGGATCTGGGGAGAAAATCAAAATATCATCGAGATAGACTACAACACAGACATAGAGGAGATCTCAGAAGATATCATTGACGAATTCCTGGAAGACCGCGGGAGAATTACACAGTCCGAAGGGCATCACCAGGTATTTGTAGTGCCCGTCTCAGGTGTTGAACGCCGTCTTCCACTCGTCACCTTGACGGATTTAGATCAAATTATAAGCCCCACGAAAGTCTAATTTTGAAAAAAATCCTGGCTCCTTGTATACAGCCAAACAGTTCAGATATAAGTGGCAACGGATATTTGTTCTTAACCGTGATCTGGTTGAGACCACGGTAGTCAATGCAGGGTCAAAGAGATCAGTCATTCTTTTTAAGGAAGAAGAACCCGGCCCTGGCCGGGGAGGAAGACTTTCGTATGAGACCCCTCTCCAAATTCTCCTGGATATAGACTGACATGGATTGAGTCTCTGGCAAAGAGAGAGGATATACCCATCCACGGGGAAGAGAGGCATTTGGAACCAGTTCAATGGGGCAGTCCTAAGTCCGATGTGGGGGCAGCGTCTCAGCCTCCCTCTTGCTGAAGACATCTGCAAACTGAGCGAAATGAGGGGGTAATCCTGCCAATGACTGAGGCAGAGGAGGCTGGACAGGATGGATCTGCAGCAGACAGCGATCGAGACATTTGGAGCCCCATTGAAGAACCTCTCCAGAATTCCAGTCCAGGACTGGGGCATGTAATCGAAGCCAAGACAGACCCAGCAGAACAGGATTGACGGCTTTGAGCAAAACAAGAAACAAAATCAGTTCTGAATGAAAGGCTCCAACTTGGAGCTTCAGCGGCTTGGTCTCAGATACAATCGGATCAGGCAAGGGCAGTCCATTCCCCGAGGCAACAGTCAAAGATTTCTCCAGAGGAACTGTGGGCAACTAGAGATGATCCACTAGATCCTTTTGGATTAAGTTTGACTACGTGGTGCGTTTTCTCGCCGGACACTATGGTTACAGGAATGGTTAGCCTGGAATTGAATCTTTTATTTGGTACCATTCCGCCTAGGGTCGTCTCTCCAACCAATGCTAGGCACTAGGGTCTCTCTGGCCTCTGGGGACACAAATGCACAACATGGTCTCCGAGGCCGCAATACAAAGTCCTGTAGCGCGTCTGCATTGTCTCTCCTGGGTAGACCATTTGGCCCTGTCCATCTGCATTGGCTCTTCTGGTGGGACGACTGAAGAGGACAGTAGGGATTTCTGGAAAGTAGAAGCCAACCTTGGAAATCCTCTCCCCCGGAGTACCTCTTGTAAACGCTCCCGGATCCTCATGTCAACCCGGGTGGCTAGTAGGATGAGATCGTCCAGGGTAGGTGGCAGATCGCGAGCAGTCAGCTCGTCTTTAATCCCAGAAGACAGTCCCTGCCAGAATGTGGCCACCAAGACCTCATTGTTCCAGGTTAGTTCAGCAGCCAGGGTACGAAACTTAATGGCATACTCTCCCTGGTGTAGGGTCAGCAGGGATGCAGCAGCAGAAGAAACTCTCCCAGATTCCTCAAATATCGATCGGAAAGTCCGTAAAATGTACTGCAAGTCACGAGTCTCTGGTCCCTGATGTTCCCACAGGGGATTTGCCCATGCCAGGGCTTTGCCAGTAAGGAGAGAGATTATGAAGGCGATCCTAGCGTCATCAGAGGAGAAGGCCCTGGCATGTAGTCTGAAGTGGATCTGGCCCTGATTCAGAAATCCCCCGCAGGACCATCATAGCGAGGAGGTAGCGGCAGGAAGCATATGGGATCGGCACTGGTACAAATAGGAGGTGTAGGGGGAACGGTGACGACTGTGGCTTCAACAACCAGGCGATGTGCAATGGCGTTCACTGACAGGAGGAGTTGGTCTTGCCGTATCTGAAGGTCTTGCATCTCTGCCAGCATGGCTTGTGCCGTCAAGGTCTCAGGTTGACCAGCGGGGTCCATGGCCTGAGTGTACTTTCACGGTCTGCGGGAATGTGGACCCACTAGGCTGCACCGCCGTAGCGGGGAGGCAGCTGGCCAAGCAACAGAGCACTCAATACAAAGTCCCGCTCTAGGGTACCTGAATAGTCCAGACAGTGGCCGAGGCTTTAGCACGGATGTAGGTTGGTGCAGCAGGTCACGCCAGACGTGGCGGGTGACAGCAGGTGCAGCACGTTGCGCCAGACATGGCGGATAACATTGGATGTGGCAGATGACAGCAGGTGCAGTAGGACACGACTCCAACACTAACAGGCTCAGGAACAAGAACACAGCACGGGTAACAACAGGAACAGGATAACTGTTAGGGATCTGCCAGGTACTACGTCTAGGTATACTCCTGGGATTAATCAATCCACACCTGAGGCCAGACCTGTTCGACTGACACCATCTCCCACCAACCAGGGTGGCAGGCTCAGGAGTGGGAGAGCCTATCGCGGCCTGGTCAGTCGGAGTTAGCTCCGCCCCCTGTCCATTATTACCTGCCGTGTTCTCCTCCTCAGTGCTTGTAATTCTTTTGGATTCCTGGCCCCACTGCTGCTTGCTCCAGCCTGCTTCTGCCTTGCTGCTGTTCTGCTTAACCTGCTTGCTTTGCCTCCGGCTTGCTTCCTCCTCCGTGCTCACCTGGGTATACTCCACTTTATCCTGATCCTGACCACTCGTTCGCCGCTCCGTTTCCTCGCGGCGTTCCGTGGGCTGCTGCCCCTTCCCTTGCGTGTTCCCTGTTTGTTCTCCCGTGCACTTAGACAGCGTAGGGACCGCCGCCCAGTTGTACCCCGTCGCCTAGGGCGGGTCGTTGCAAGTAGGCAGGGACAGGGCGGTGGGTAGATTAGGGCTCACTTTCCCTTCACCTCCTTCCTGCCATTACCTAATTACAAGCCCATACCTAGTCTACCATTTCTCCTACGCTACGCTATCATGGACCCCCTTGAGACCCTGACCCAGCAGATGCAGGGCCTCTCCCTACAGGTCCAGGCCCTGGCCCAGAGGGTCAACCAGGGTGACGCTGCCTTAGTAGTACCCCTCACCTCACCTCTAGAACCCGACCTCAAGTTACCTGACCGGTTCTCAGGGGACCGTAAGACGTTTCTCTCCTTCCGGGAGAGTTGCAGACTGTATTTCCGCCTAAAACCCCACTCCTCAGGTTCCGAGAACCAGCGGGTGGGTATCATCATATCCCGACTCCAGGAAGGGCCCCAGGAGTGGGCCTTCTCCTTGGCTCCTGACGCCCCTGAACTTTCCTCTGTTGATCGTTTTTTCTCTGCGCTCGGACTCATTTACGACGAGACTGACAGGACTGCTTTAGCCGAGAGTCAGCTGGTGACCTTACGTCAGGGTAGGAGACCGGTTTAGAAATACTGCTCTGATTTTAGAAAGTGGTGCGTAGCTTCTCGGTGGAACGATCCGGCCCTAAGGTGCCAGTTTAGGTTAGGATTATCTGACGCCCTGAAGGATCTGCTGGTTAGCTACCCCTCTTCTGACTCCCTTGACCAGGTTATGGCCCTAGCAGTACGACTTGACCGACGTCTCAGGGAACGTCAGCTGGAACGCTTCAATGTGCTCCCCTCTGACTTTTCTGCGATCCCCCCCGAGGTCCCGTCTCCTCGCCCCTCCACGGAGGACTCGGAGGTACCTATGCAACTCGGGGCCTCCATGTCCCCTCGACAACGTAGGGAGTTTCGCAGAATGAATGGTCTCTGCTTCTACTGTGGGGACGACAAGCATCTTCTGAACACCTGTCCCAGGCGCAAGAATAAAAAGCCGGAAAACTTCCGCGCCTAAGTGATCATCGGGGAGGTCACTTGGGCGCAAAGGTATTTCCCGTTAATGTGAAACGCAATAAAATTTTGCTTCCCTTTCAGGTCTCGTTTGCTGGCCGGTCTGCCACGGGCAGTGCTTTCGTGGATTCTGGCTCATCTGCTAATATCATGTCTGTGGAATTTGCTATGTTTCTTAAGATGCCATTTATTGATTTACCTTATCCTATCCCTGTAGTAGGTATCGACTCAACTCCCCTTGCTAATGGTTATTTTACTCAGCATACTCCTGTTTTTGAACTCCTGGTTGGCTCCATGCATTTGGAGCAGTGCTCTGTACTGGTGATGCAGGGATTATCGTCTGATCTGGTATTAGGTCTTCCCTGGTTGCAGCTGCATAATCCCACGTTTGATTGGAATACTGGGGATCTCACCAAATGGGGTAGTGAATGTCTTATGTCATGTCTTTCTGTTAACTCTATTTCTCCCCGGGAGGAGGTAAACACGCTTCCTGAGTTTGTTCAGGACTTCGCCGATGTGTTTTCTAAGGAGGCCTCCGAGGTGTTGCCCCCCCATAGAGATTACGATTGCGCCATCGATTTGGTGCCTGGTGCCAAGCTTCCTAAGGGTAGGATATTTAATCTTTCATGTCCTGAATGTGAAGCTATGAGGGTGTATATCCAAGAATGCCTGGCCAAGGGTTTCATTCGCCCCTCGACTTCTCCTGTAGGTGCTGGCTTCTTCTTCGTGGGGAAGAAGGATGGTGGTCTTAGGCCGTGCATTGATTATCGTAACCTGAATAAGGTCACCGTAAGGAACCAGTACCCACTTCCTTTGATTCCGGATCTTTTTAATCAGGTTCAGGGAGCCCAATGGTTTTCTAAGTTCGATCTACGGGGGGCATATAACCTTATCCGCATCAAAGAGGGGGATGAGTGGAAAACTGCGTTCAACACACCCGAGGGTCATTTTGAATACCTGGTCATGCCCTTTGGGTTGTGTAATGCCCCTGCTGTCTTCCAGAATTTTATTAATGAAATCCTGAGAGATTACCTGGGTAATTTTCTTGTTGTGTACCTTGATGACATACTGGTGTTTTCCAAGGACTGGTCCTCCCACGTGGAGCATGTCAGGAAGGTGCTCCAGGTCCTTCGGGAGAATAATCTGTTTGCTAAGACTGAAAAATGTGTCTTTGGGGTACAGGAGATACCATTTTTAGGGCAAATCCTCACTCCTCATGAATTCCGCATGGACCCTGCCAAGGTTCAGGCTGTGGCGGAATGGGTCCAACCTGCCTCCCTTAAGGCGTTACAGTGTTTTTTAGGGTTCGCCAACTATTACAGGAGATTTATTGCCAACTTCTCGGTCGTCGCTAAGCCTCTTACGGACCTTACTCGCAAGGGTGCTGATGTCCTCCATTGGCCCCCTGAGGCCGTCCAGGCCTTTGAGACCCTCAAGAAGTGCTTTATCTCGGCCCCCGTGCTGATTCAGCCCAACCAAGAGGAGCCATTTATTGTGGAGGTTGACGCATCCGAGGTGGGAGTGGGGGCCGTCTTGTCCCAGGGTACCAGCTCCCTCACCCATCTCCGCCCCTGTGCTTACTTCTCTAGGAAGTTTTCGCCCACGGAGAGTAACTATGATATTGGCAACCGCGAACTTCTAGCCATTAAATGGGCTTTTGAAGAGTGGCGGCACTTCCTGGAGGGGGCCAGACACCAGGTAACGGTCCTTACGGATCACAAGAATCTGGTTTTCCTAGAATCGGCCCGGAGGCTTAATCCTAGACAAGCTCGGTGGGCACTATTCTTTACCAGATTTAATTTCTTGGTTACCTATAGGGCTGGTTCCAAGAATATTAAGGCTGATGCCGTCACGTAGTTTCATGGCCAATCCTCCTTCCGAGAAGGATCCTGCTGGTATTTTACCCCCTGGTATAATCGTTTCTGCCACGGATTCTGATTTAGCTTCTGATATCGCGGCTGATCAGGGTGCAGCTCCCGGGAACGTCCCTGGGGACAAACTGTTTGTTCCCCTGCAATACCGGCTAAGGGTACTCAGGGAAAACCATGACTCCGCTCTATCTGGTCATCCTGGCATCTTGGGCAACAAACACCTCATTACCAGAAACTATTGGTGGCCTGGGTTGCCTAAAGACGTTAGGGCTTACGTCGCCGCTTGTGAGGTTTGCGCTAGGTCCAAAACCCCTAGGTCCCGACCTGCGGGCCTACTACGTTCCTTGCCCATTCCCCAGAGACCTTGGACCCATATCTCCATGGATTTTATCACCGATTTGCCTCCATCTCAGGGCAAGTCGGTGGTGTGGGTGGTAGTAGACCGCTTCAGCAAGATGTGCCACTTTGTGCCCCTTAAGAAGCTACCTAACGCCAAGACGTTAGCTTCTTTGTTTGTGAAACACATCCTGCGTCTCCATGGGGCCCCAGTCAATATCGTTTCTGACAGAGGGGTACAATTTGTTTCCTTATTTTGGAGAGCTTTTTGTAAAAAGTTGGAGATTGTCCTTCTCCTCTGCCTTCCATCCTGAAACTAATGGCCAAACGGAAAGGACTAACCAATCCCTGGAACAATATTTAAGGTGTTTCATCTCCGACTGTCAATTCGATTGGGTCTCATTCCTTCCCCTTGCTGAATTTTCCCTGAATAACCGGGTCAGTAACTCGTCAGGGGTCTCCCCGTTTTTCTGTAATTTCGGGTTTAACCCAAGGTTCTCCTCCGCTTCCCCTGGTTGTTCCAATAATCCTGAGGTAGAGGATGTTCATCGGGAACTGTGCACTGTCTGGGCCCAGGTTCAGAAGAACCTAGAGGCGTCCCAGAGCGCACAAAAGAATCAGGCGGATAGTAGACGTTCTGCTAACCCCCGGTTTGTCGTCGGGGATCTGGTCTGGTTGTCGTCCAGGAACTTGCGCCTTAAGGTCCCGTCCAGGAAGTTTGCCCCCCGATTTATTGGACCTTATAAGATCATTGAAGTCCTCAACCCTGTATCCTTCCGTCTGGAGCTGCCCCCATCCTTTCGCATACATGACGTCTTCCATGCCTCCCTCCTTAAACGCTGCTCCCCGTCCTGGTCCCCCTCGAGGAAACCTCCTGTTCCCGTTCTCACCCCTGAGGGGGTGGAATTCGAGGTGGCCAAGATTATGGACAGTAGGATGGTCCAGGGCTCCCTCCAGTACCTGGTCCATTGGAGAGGATACGGGCCGGAGGAGAGGACTTGGGTACCTGCCCGTGATGTTCACGCTGGGGTATTGATCAGGAGGTTCCACCTTCTCTTCCCTACTAAACCGGATCCTCTTAGTAAGGGTCCGGTGGCCCCTCATAAAAGGGGGAGTACTGTTAGGGATCTGCCAGGTACTACGTCTAGGTATACTCCTGGGATTAATCAATCCACACCTGAGGCCAGACCTGTTCGACTGACACCATCTCCCACCAACCAGGGTGGCAGGCTCAGGAGTGGGAGAGCCTATCGCGGCCTGGTCAGTCGGAGTTAGCTCCGCCCCCTGTCCTTTATTACCTGCCGTGTTCTCCTCCTCAGTGCTTGTAATTCTTTTGGATTTCTGGCCCGACTGCTGCTTTCTCCAGCCTGCTTCTGCCTTGCTGCTGTTCTGCTTAACCTGCTTGCTTTGCCTCCGTGCTCACCTGGGTATACTCCACTTTATCCTGATCCTGACCACTCGTTCGCCGCTCCGTTTCCTCGCGGCGTTCCGTGGGCTGCTGCCCCTTCCCTTGCGTGTTCCCTGTTTGTTCTCCCGTGCACTTAGACAGCATAGGGACCGCCGCCCAGTTGTACCCCGTCGCCTAGGGCGGGTCGTTGCAAGTAGGCAGGGACAGGGCGGTGGGTAGATTAGGGCTCACTTTCCCTTCACCTCCTTCCTGCCATTACAATAACACTAAGGGACCATTTGCAAGACTGACATGGGAATACTAACAAAGCTCAGGCAATGACCAAAGGGGCAGGGCCCTTCTTATAGTCCATGGAACCATGGGCTAGTTGATGATGATGATTCTCATGTGCGCGCTGGCCCTTTAAGTCTACGGGACACAGCGGACCGGAAGTGAGCGCTGGCGTCTCCTGGGAGGGAGATGCGAACTAGCGCTCAAAGATCCACAGCCGTGGGCGCCAGGGGGTAAGCAAATCCGACGGTCCGCAATCACGGACGCCACACAGTGTCTGTGGCGACTTCAGTGTCTATGGCGACCCCAGTGTCCATGACCAGTTTATCTTCCGATAATCCGGCACAAGCCAGCTTCCGATAATCTGGCACAAGCCAGCTTCCATTTATCCAGCACAAGCCAGCTTTCAGTAATTCGGCACCAGCCTGCTATCAAGGTACCATTGACCAGTGTTTGTTATATAATTGTCTGGCCAGCAGCTACTTTGTTACGCAGAGTAGTCCACTGTGTCCACAATGCCCGTGGAGGTTACACATATGACTTGTTGATTTATTATTATTTATCTTCTTGCGGGCATTAATGGACATAATGAAAAAATATCATCAGTTCCACAGATGAGGTGACAAACCACCGAGGCCGTTACAACTGAATGTCATGTTTTTCACCATTCCCAAGATGTAATAGTACAGCGGTTTTCAGGAGTGACCCGCATATGTGATGGAAGCTCCTGCCGACGCTCTTGCCAGGAATTCCGCTCCTAAAGGGAGTCCTTGAAGTCACTGTCCATATATGTCAGTGGCTTCTCCAGGAGCGGAATCAGCTAAGAAGATATACTGTATAGGCGAGTGTGGTCGATGCTCTGGCTGGGGATTCTGCTCCTAGAGGGAGCCCCAATGGCGCTGTCTACAGAACGGGGTGGCGCTATATTCAAGAGGGTGTGGCACTATCTATATGGGCATTGTGGCACTATATGGGCACTATCCACAGGGGACACTGTGGTGTAATCTACATGGGCACTGTGTGTGGCACTATCTACATGGGCACTGTGGCACTATGTGGGAACTCACTTTACATGTGGGCACTGACACTAGGGGCAGCTAAGGGGGCATTATACTGTAAGGGGGAAGCTATGGGGCATTATACTGTATGGGGGCAGCTATGGGGACAATTTTACTTTATGGGGGAATCTGTGTGGGCATTATACTGTAAGGGGAATCTGTTTTGGCATTATACTGTATGGGGCAGCTATGGGGCATTATACTGTATGGGGGCAGCTATGGGTGCAATATACTGTATGGGGGCAGTTATAGGGGCATTATACTTTATGGGGGCAGATATGGGTCATTAAACTGCATGGAGGAATTTGTGTGGGCATTATACTGTATCTGTACTGGTTTTATACTGTATAAAGGCAATTTTTAATGTATGGGGGAAGCTATTTGGCATTCTACTGTGTGAGAGGCACTATGGGGTATTATACTGTGTGGGGCAGCTGTAGGGGCATAATACTTTGTGGGGGGTCCTATGTTTGCATTATACTGTGGGGAGGCACTACAGGAGCATGAACTGTGTGTGTGCTGAACCTGGTGTGTATGGGTGGGGATTTGGTGGGGTTAGAGGCAAGGCTTAAAAAGGAAAAAAAAAAGGAAAAGAGCTTTGCAATATTTGAAACTTGGGAGGTATGTTTATTATACCTTGGATTTACCTGTTCTGTTACCTGTATTTGACCCAGATAAATGGACTATGCTACCTGTTTTGCCACTCTGTACTTCTGTGTTTTGACTACCCCTGCTATGGCACTGGCTCCGTTTAGTGCTATTTAGCTATTTTTGCACAGTTTTGATTCTGTAGGTGACTACGAGACCTTCCATTGCTACCAGCAACTACCTGCTTCTTTGCCTTTCCCTCTACCTGGTTCTTGATTACGCTATTAAGAATTAACTACTGGACATCATACACGCACAGGCTGTTCCAAAATCAACATTTTTCACCAGACTATAAATGTCTGATCACTGGGGATCTACCACTTGAACGAAGGTGCCAAGCCGACCGACTGACCGCAGTTCAGAGAAGTTTGAATGGCCTGACAGTCGATCCATTCTGACGGATGGCCGACCGCTGTAGCAATCCCAGTCAGTCCCATAGCCTAGGAATGGAGAAGCAGCGCGCATGCTCGACCGACACTCTATTCAAAGTCCTTTACACTGCGATCGTGTGGTAAGGAGGAACAGGAGACTCGGGACCCTTTTTCTTGTGATCGGTGGGGTCCTAGCAGTGGTGCCCAAAGCAATCAAGCATTTATTCCCTATCCTGTACATAAGTGATAAATGTGGATCTTGGGACAAAGCCTTTAAAACTGTAACAAGACCCAAAACAAAATTGCGGGAAAAAAGGTTGCTAGAGGTGAAACATGCACTCCTATATAATTATTTCTCTGTGCACCTCAGAGACAGGTTTTTTAAAGTCCTGGTCCATGTAATAAATAGCCGAGAGAACAATATTTTTTTTCTTTCTTTAGGTTTTGTTATGTTTTTTAATAATTGATCACTTCTCACAATAAGTACAGTGCCACAAAAATGGATGTGAAAAATGGGCAAATCTCTGCTACACTGGGTTAGTGCATATTCCTCGCATATTTGTAAGAACTGTCATTTAATGACAAAAATTTTTTGCATTTATATGGTTTAAAGAAAAAAAAAGTTGTGATACAGTACACAATCATACACAAATGCCAACCTATTCATAACAATTTTGAAAATTCATATCTAAAAACACTTCTTTTAAGGTGGATGCGTAGGTAGCAGGGGACAGGTGGGGCACTGGACCTGGGCCCTCTGAAATGGTGGAGCCCAGAAGCAGGCTGGGATGCGGTGTCATGTCCCGAGTTGCAACTGTTTATGCGTCCTCAGGATGCAGCTCCCAGCTCCAGCATTCACTGTGTAACGCCGGCCGGGAGTGCCTCGGTGCAGACAGGCGGGTGAATAATTAGCAAAATGAGTTATGAATATATCAACACACGAAAGATGTATAAACAAAAAATAATAAAATTGTGCAAATAGGCAATATCTAAAGGACCGGGTGGAAACCGTCTTTTTGGTATCTTAAGGTGTCATCTATTGCAGTATTGGTATATCCCTGAGTATCTATATCTGATGGACTAGTCCTTGTGTTTATATATGCATAACAAATTTTGCTAATTATTCACCAGCACTTTATGTATATTTATGTGGTATGTATTTTGTTACTTTTCGATATATATATTTTTTTACACTTTTTTATAACTTAATATTAATATTCTAATTTATTATATACAGATGGGATTTTTCCTCACTAACATGCATTATTTATTTATATTTCATATTATTCACTTATTTGTATACTGTACCAATGTATTATTAATATTTGTAGTGATTTGTACACATGAAGTTTGATTACAATGATATGTTTATTGTATTATATTATCAGAATTTTCTTATTCATATTTAGGGTATTAATGCTTTTTGCTAATATCAGCGCAGTTCATTTGTTATGTTATCATATATATTCATCTATGCACTGTATGGTAACTGTTACAACGAATATGCCTGAGGATTAGGGTATAGTTTTATTCACTATATAATAAGTAATAGCTAAAATTGATTATAACAAATATGAGGCTTCGGCTATAATGTATGAGTTAAACACTTGCTAGGGTATTAATTTATGTTTCTTACAATGCTATTATGGCACTTTTCTGAGGGTGGAGACACCGGTAAAGCTTTTTGAGTAGGTATTTTATAAGTACAAACATCATGACCAGCTACATTAGATCGTATAAGTATATATAACATACCTCGATCAAGTGCGCATGCGCAGGCGACCTTAGCGACTCACTACGAGCCGGTATCTTGATGTACATGTGATAAAAGGCGTTGCGATGATGTAATCACGCGCACATATCACGTGGTACATAACGCCCATATCACGTTATGAGCAGTTATGGACAAACGCGGTCATGATGCCGATGAATGATGTAGGTATTTATCTAATATATTTTCCACCTGGTAGACTCATATGTAATTGGTCATTGTATAGGATAAATAGGAAGTGTGTATTTGTAAGCGTCACCCCCAGACGAAGGCGGAAGCCGAAACGCGTTGGGGCAGGTCGCCAATCCTGAGTTCCAGCCACATGGGTCAGTACTTCACTCTCCATCTTAGATTTCCCTGAAACTATTTTGCAACATGCACTTGATAGCCAGTACCTGCAAATCAAATGGAATAGTGACATAGGCTCTGTACTAGATTCCCCATAGGGACTGCTAATAATATAGGCCCAACACATGTTTTATGCTATGCATATTATGCCTGATCTCTTCTTTGCACTATGCACTTTTTTGTGGCCTGTATAATACGTATTCTGGTATATCCAAATATCTGCTGAACACTTACTCTTCTTTTAGCGATCCTCTTGTTATCCGTGATTCATTTTTAATATTGTGTATATGTAATTGTTATAATTTATGGAATAAAAAGATTGTTTTTTATATTTGACTTATAGACTCTGTTTCTTTTTTTTGGTGTTATATTGTATATTAGGAGTACAGTCGTGTTACTTGGGAGGATTTAACATGTAGAATGATGCATATGTATGCCCTATATATAGGTTCTATTAGAAAGAATTAATGTACAGGGTGGGCCATTTATATGGATACACCTAAATAAAATGGGAATGGTTGGTGATATTAACTTCCTGTTTGTGGCACATTAGTATATGGGAGGGGGGAAACTTTTCAAGCTGGGGTGTTGACCATGGCGGCCATTTTGAAGTCGGCCATTTTGTATCCAACTTTAGTTTTTTCAATGGGAAGAGGGTCATGTGACATCAAACTTATCGAGAATTTCACAAGAAAAACAATGGTGTGCTTGGTTTTAACGTTACTTTATTCTTTCATGAGTTATTTACAAGTTTCTGACCACTTATAAAATGTGTTCAAAGTGATGCCCATTGTGTTGGATTGTCAATGCAACACTCTTCTCCCACTCTTCACACACTGATAGCAACACCGCAGAAGAAATGCCTCCCGATCTGACCCCCTTAGACTTTTATCTTTGGGGTCATCTGAAGGCAATTGTCTATGCTGTGAAGATACGAGATGTGCAGCAACTGAAACTACGGATACTGGAAGCCTGTGCTAGCATTTCTTCTGTGGTGTTGCTATCAGTGTGTTAAGAGTGGGAGAAGAGGGTTGCATTGACAATCCAACACAATGGGCAGCACTTTGAACACATTTTATAAGTGGTCAGAAACTTGTAAATAACTCATGAAAGAATAAAGTAACGTTAAAACCAAGCACACCATTGTTTTTCTTGTGAAATTCTTGATAAGTTTGATGTGTCACATGACCCTCTTCCCATTGAAAAAACTAAAGTTGGATACAAAATGGCCGACTTCAAAATGGCCGCCATGGTCAACACCCAGCTTGAAAAGTTTCCCCCCTCCCATGTACTAATGTGCCACAAACAGGAAGTTAATATCACCAACCATTCCCATTTTATTCAGGTGTATCCATATAAATGGCCCACCCTGTACAATGTTGATCCAGTGATCTATTTGATTTACAATAGCGGGTGAGGAATACATTTTGGTAATTTGGTCTATGCCATTAAAGTGTGTCTTGCCTTTTCTCTGGATCAATTGGGGTGTGAAGGTAAAGAAGGAGGAACTGATCACAAAAACATAAGTTAAACTATGTATCTTTTCTAATAACAACATTGTAAAGGATCTGCCAGGCACAGCTTCGGGGTTAACGCCCATAGATAATCAGTCTGCACCTGCTTCTATGTCTGTGAGACTGACTCCATCTTCCACCACTCAGGGTGGCAGGCTTAGGAGTGGGAGAACCTATCACAGCCTGGCCAGACGGAGCTAGCTCCCGCCCTCTGTCTATTTATACCTGCCTTTCCTGTTCCTCCTTTGCTTGTGATTCTTCTCGTTTGGTTTCCTGGCCCTGCTGCAGCTGCTTGTAATATTGTCCTTGCTTCATATTGACCCCGGCTTGCTGACTACTTTCCTGCTCTGCATTTGGTACCTCGTACACTCCTGGTTTGACTCGCCTTGTTCACTTCTCTTGTTGCTCACGGTGTTGCCGTGGGCAACTGCCCCGTTTCCCTTTGTTCTGTGTTTCCTTGTCTGTTTGTCTGTCGTGCACTTATTGAGCGTAGGGACCGTCGCCCAGTTGTACCCCGTCGCCTAGGGCGGGTCGTTGCAAGTAGGCAGGGACAGAGTGGCGGGTAGATTAGGGCTCACTTGTCTGTCTCCCCACCCCCGTCATTACATAATCACAAGCCCATACCTAGTCTACACCACTATGGACCCCCTTGAGACCCTGGCTCAGCAAATGCAGGGTCTCTCCCTACAGGTCCAGGCCCTGGCTCAGAGGGTCAACCAGCCTGATGCTACCATGGTAGTCCCCCTCACCTCACCTCTTGAACCCCACCTCAAGTTGCCCGACCGGTTCTCAGGGGACTGGAAGACTTTTCTCTCCTTTCGGGAGAGTTGTAGGCTCTATTTTTGTTTAAAGCCCCACTCCTCAGGTTCTGAGAGCCAGCGGGTGGGTATAATTATGTCCCGGCTCCAGGAAGGGCCGCAAGAATGGGCCTTCTCCTTGGCTCCTGACGCCCCTGAACTTTCCTCCGTTGATCTTTTCTTTTCTGCTCTCGGACTCATCTATGACGAGACTGACAAGACTGCTTTTGTCGAGAGTCAGCTGGTGACCTTACGTCAGGGTAAGAGACCTGTTGAGGAGTATTGCTCTGACTTTAGGAAGTGGTGCGTAGCTTCTCGGTGGAATGACCCTGCCTTAAGGTGCCAGTTTAGGTTGAGTCTGTCGAACGCCCTGAAAGATCTGCTAGTTAGTTATCCCTCTTCTGACTCCCTAGACCAGGTTATGGATTTAGCGGTACGACTTGACCGACGTCTCAGGGAACGACGACTTGAACGTCTTGATGTTTTCTCCTCTGACTCCCCCATGATGCCTCCCGAGGTTCCGTTGCTTCGTTTCTCCCCGGAAGACTCGGAGGTACCTATGCAACTCGGGGCCTCCGTGTCCCCCCAACAACGTAGAGATTTCCGCAGGAAGAATGGTCTCTGCTTCTACTGTGGGGATGACAAGCATCAAGTGAACAACTGTACTAAGTGTAATGAATGCTTGACGTCGTTTTTCTGTTGATTCTATTTCTCACCCTGAGGTGGTGAACACGCTACCTGAGTTTGTTCAGGACTTCGCCGATGTTTTCTCTAAGGAGGCCTCCGAAGTGTTTCCTCCTCATAGAGAATATGATTGCGCAATCAATTTGGTACCAGGAGCTAAGCTCCCTAAGGATAGGATATTTAATCTCTCTTGTCCCAAACATGAAGCCATGAGAGAGTATATCCAGGAATGCCTGGCCAAGGGTTACATTCGCCCCTCTACTTCTCCAGTAGGTGCTGGCTTCTTCTTCGTAGGGAAGAAGGATGGTAGTCTTAGGCCATGCATTGACTACCGAAGCTTGAATAAGGTCACTGTAAGGTACCAGTATCCCCTTCCTCTGATTCCTGATCTCTTTAATCAGGTTCAGGGGGCCCAATGGTTCTCTAAGTTTGATCTACGGGGGGCGTATAACCTTATCCGCATCAAAGAGGGGGATGAGTGGAAGACTGTGTTTAACACGCCCGAAGGTCATTTCGAATACCTCGTCATGCCCTTTGGGTTGTGTAATGCTCCCGCGGTCTTCCAGAATTTCATAAATGAGATTTTAAGAGACTACCTGGGGGTATTTCTTGTAGTGTACCTTGATGACATACTTGTGTTTTCCAAGGACTGGTCCTCCCACATTGAGCATATCAGGAAGGTGCTCCAGGTCCTTCGAGAAAACAAACTGTTTGCGAAGACAGAAAAATGTGTGTTTGGGGTGCAGGAGATACCATTTTTGGGCCAAATCCTCACTCCTCATGAATTCCGCATGGACCCTGCCAAGGTCCAGGCTGTGGCGGAATGGGTCCAACCTGACTCCCTGAAGGCGTTACAGTGCTTCCTGGGGTTCGCTAATTATTACAGGAGGTTTATTGCTAACTTCTCGGTCATCGCTAAGCCTCTTACGGATCTCACTCGCAAAGGTGCTGAACTCCTCCACTGGCCTCCTGAGGCTGTCCAGGCTTTTGAGGTCCTTAAGAAGTGCTTTATCTCGGCCCCGGTGCTGGTTCAGCCCAACCAAATGGAGCCATTTATCGTGGAGGTTGACGCGTCCGAGGTGGGAGTGGGGGCTGTCTTGTCCCAGGGTACCAGGACCCTCACCCATCTCCGTCCCTGTGCCTACTTCTCCAGGAAGTTTTCACCCACTGAGAGTAACTATGATATTGGCAACCGCAAACTCTTAGCCATTAAATGGGCATTTGAAGAGTGGCGCCACTTCCTGGAGGGGGCTAGGCACCAGGTAACGGTCCTTACCGACCACAAGAATCTGGTTTTCCTAGAATCTGCCCGGAGGCTAAACCCGAGACAAGCTCGTTGGGCGTTATTTTTTACCAGATTCAACTTTGTGGTTACCTATAGGGCTGGGTCTAAAAATGTTAAGGCTGATGCACTGTCACGTAGCTTCATGGTCAGCCCTCCTTCGGAGGAAGATCCTGCTTGTATTTTGCCTCCAGGTATAATCATTTCCGCTATTGATTCTGATTTAGTCTCTGAAATTGCGGCTGATCAAGGTTCAGCTCCCGGGAGCCTTCCTGAGAACAAGCTGTTTGTTCCCCTGCAATTCCGGCTAAGGGTACTTAGGGAAAATCATGGCTCTGCACTATCTGGCCATCCAGGCATCCTGGGTACCAAGCACCTCATTGCCAGAAACTATTGGTGGCCTGGGTTGCCTAAAGACGTTAAGGCCTACGTCGCCGCTTGTGAAGTTTGTGCTAGGTCCAAGACTCCCAGGTCCCGACCAGCGGGCTTACTATGTTCTTTGCCCATTCCCCAGAGACCATGGACCCATATCTCCATGGATTTTATCACCGATTTGCCTCCATCTCAAGGCAAGTCGGTAGTGTGGGTTGTAGTAGACCGCTTCAGTAAGATGTGCCATTTTGTGCCCCTCAAGGAACTACCCAATGCTAAGACGTTAGCTACCTTGTTTGTCAAACACATCCTGCGTCTCCATGGGGTCCCTGTCAATATAGTTTCTGATAGAGGGGTACAATTTGTTTCATTGTTTTGGAGAGCCTTCTGTAAAAAGTTGGAGATTGATCTGTCCTTCTCCTCTGCCTTCCATCCTGAAATTAATGGCCAAACTGAGAGGACTAATCAGTCTCTAGAACAATATTTAAGGTGTTTTATCTCTGACTGTCGCTATGATTGGGTCTCATTCACTCCCCTCGCCGAATTTTCCCTTAATAACCGGGTCAGTAACTCGTCAGGGGTCTCCCCCTTTTTCTGTAATTTTGGGTTTAATCCACGGTTCTCTTCCGTTTCACCTGGTAGTTCCAACAATCCCGAGGTAGAGGTCGTTCATCGAGAGCTGTGCACAGTCTGGGCTCAGGTTCAGAAGAACCTAGAGGCGTCCCAGAGCATACAAAAAACTCAGGCAGATAGAAAACGTTCTGCTAACCCCTTGTTTATGGTCGGGGATCTGGTGTGGCTATCGTCTAAAAATTTGCGCCTTAAGGTCCCGTCCAAGAAGTTTGCTCCCTGGTTTATAGGGCCGTACAAGGTCATTGAAGTCCTCAATCCTGACTCCTTCCGACTGGAGTTGCCCCCATCTTTTTGAGTACACGACGTGTTCCATGCCTCCCTCCTTAAACGCTGCTCCCCGTCCTTGGCTCCCTCGAGGAAACCTCCGGTCCCTGTTCTCACCCCTGAGGGGGCAGAATTCGAGGTGGCCAAGATTGTGGACAGCAGGATGGTCCAAGGCTCCCTCCAGTACCTGGTCCATTGGAGAGGATACGGGCCTGAGGAGAGGACTTGTGTACCCACTCGGGATGTTCACGCTGGGATATTGGTCAGGAGGTTTCACCTTCGTTTCCCCAGTAAACCAGGTCCACTTAGAAAGGGTCCGGTGGCCCCTCATAAAAGGGGGGGTACTGTAAAGGATCTGCCAGGCACAGCTTCGGGGTTAACGCCCATAGATAATCAGTCTGCACCTGCTTCTATGTCTGTGAGACTGACTCCATCTTCCACCACTCAGGGTGGCAGGCTTAGGAGTGGGAGAACCTATCACAGCCTGGCCAGACGGAGCTAGCTCCCGCCCTCTGTCTATTTATACCTGCCTTTCCTGTTCCTCCTTTGCTTGTGATTCTTCTCGTTTGGTTTCCTGGCCCTGCTGCAGCTGCTTGTACTATTGTCCTTGCTTCATATTGACCCCGGCTTGCTGACTACTCTCCTGCTCTGCGTTTGGTACCTCGTACACTCTTGGTTTGACTCGGCTTGTTCACTTCTCTTGTTGCTCACGGTGTTGCCGTGGGCAACTGCCCCGTTTCCCTTTGTTCTGTGTTTCCTTGTCTGTTTGTCTGTCGTGCACTTATTGAACGTAGGGACCGTCGCCCAGTTGTACCCCGTCGCCTAGGGCGGGTCGTTGCAAGTAGGCAGGGACTGAGTGGCGGGTAGATTAGGGCTCACTTGTCTGTCTCCCCACCCCCGTCATTACAAACATATGTCGAGTTAAGAGTTATGTATACAAAAGAAAAGATACAAATTGAGAGTCCTCAGTGGTTGATACCTTTTTAACCCCTTAGTGACCAAAAATACGCCTTTTCACGTTCGTCACTAAGGGGCATTAGTCTAGGCTGACGCCTTTTCACGTGAGCCTAGTCTAAGTCCTGCACGGGTCTCCCGTGCAGGCTGGAGCCGGGGCTCAGCTGTCTGCTGACAGCTGGGCTCCTGCTCCAATGCTCCAAAGTAAACTTCGATCGCGGCCGTTTAACCCGTTAAATGCCACTGTCAATAGCGACCGCGGCATTTAACTTTGTTTACAGGGGGAGTGAGCTCCCTCTGTCACCCATCGGCGGCCCGCAAATGCAATCGCGGGTCTCCGATGGGGTGTCATGGCAGCCGTTGGCTTGATAAAAGCCCCCAGGTCTGCCCTGGACATATGCCTGTTAGGACGTGCCGGAGGCACGTCCTAACAGATTGTCTGTCAGATTTACACTGACAGGCAATAATGCTCTGGTATCGCACAGTAAAGTCCCCTAGTGAAATATATAATAAATGTGAAATAAAGATTAATAATAAAAATTACAGTAAAAATGACAGTAAAAAAAAAAATAAAACCATTTTTTTTCCATAAAGTGGTTTAATTTAATAAAAGTGTAAAAAAAAAAAAAAAACGACACATACATGGTATCGCCGCGACCGTAATAACTCCATTAATAAAGTTAATATGTAATTTAAACCACAAGGTGAACACCGTAAAAACACCCCAAAACAGTACTAATCAAAACGACATCTCGTCCTGCAGAAAACAAGCCCAAAAAATCACTACATTGATGGAAAAATAAAAAAGTTACGGCTCTTGGAAAGTTGCAAAAACAAATAATTTTATTTCAAAAGTGTTTTTATTGTGCAAAAGTCGTAAAACATAAAAAACCTCGACATATGTGGTATCGCCGTAATTGTACCGACCCATACAAGAAAGGTAACACGTTATTTACGTCGCACAGTGAACGGCGTCAATTTAAAAACGCATAGAACAATGGCGGAATTTCAGGTTTTTTTTATAATCCCCCCAAAAAAAGTTAATAAAAGTTAATAAAAAAATTCTATGTACCCAAAAATGGTGCTATTAAAAAGTACAACTAATCCCGCAAAAAACAAGTCCTCATACAGCTATGTAGACGAAAAAATAAAAAAGTTATAGCTCTTTGAATGCGACTATAGAAAAACTAATAAAATAGCTTGGTCATTAGGGCCTAAAATGGGCTGGTCACTAAGGGGTTAATGGCTAACTGAATAGATAATAACAAATCTACTACTTTGGGCTTTTCATTAGCCATTTTTATCACATACAGAAGACAAATCTACAAAGAAAGCGATAAGTCTTACTCCAAAACAAGTTGATATTTTTATAGACATTTAATTGTTTTTGGCAGATTCCACTACTTACGTCGTGAGCATGCGAACAGTCCCAGTCGGGCTAATGGAGCCTTATAAACACGTTTAGCGTGTACGTCAGGACCTTTTCTGACATACACTATAAACGCAGGGCCAAAACATGATGTTAACTAGGACTTAGCGTAATAAATTTGTATGTAAATGGACAGCTCGAACAATTGTCTAGCATAAGGGTTATGTATATACCTAGAATATCTAAACAATAGTGATCGTCTAATAGCTTAAAGTTTCCTTTCATCTGTTACGTTACTTGAGACTTGAATTGTAGATCCTTAGGAATAGGTTTTGTGTTGGATAGACTGGGAAGAAGAGTCTAAGGGATACCTGGTTTTCCCCCTTATTCCTGCAAGGAGGATTGGACTTTGCTGAAGGGTAATCTTCAGGTCAAGGTCCCCAGAATGGCCACTAGTTGGCAGCTGCATGCAGCAGCAGGAACAGGAATGTAGTCACAGGACAGGAGTGTGGGTCACAGTACAGGAACAACAAACAGCAGGACAACCAGGCAGTCCAGGGAAGCTAAGCAGAGCCTAGCCGCAGTCCAGGAACAGCCAAAATGAGTTAGTAGTCCAGGAAGTTGGTTGAACTTGATGGACATATGTATTTTTTCAACCATACTAACTATGTAACAGCAGAGCTGAGTTCA
Source organism: Rhinoderma darwinii (assembly GCF_050947455.1). Lineage (NCBI taxonomy): Eukaryota > Metazoa > Chordata > Amphibia > Anura > Rhinodermatidae > Rhinoderma > Rhinoderma darwinii. The sequence continues at coordinate 68,362,883 of NC_134693.1, read as the reverse complement.
TAGATCAGGGTTAAGACAGACGGTTTGGAACAATGCAGCTTAAAACATGATTCACATGGAACAGCGGAACCGGAGGGAACCCGATTCAGGAACTGCACTGTGAACTGTACGCTGACACTCAGGCAATGAATGAGAGAACTTACTGGGTTTAAATAAAAGGCCTTGATGATCTCATCAGAAGTAGTCCATTGTGTTGCATGGCAACGGAGCTAAGAACTATGAATAGTTAGCCAAAGCTTTGCTGCAGCAGTAGGGTTCGGTCATGCAATATAGACAGAAGTAGCTTTTATACCCGGCATTGCTCGGAAGGTTGACTTACGGTATAGATGGCATCTGTCAGAGCGCCATGCGCATGCGTCAGAGACCGGCGCCATGTTGCATGACGCGGGACTCCGCGCACGCCCGGTGCAGCACGAGAACACCCCCCGCCCGTGCACAACGCCCACGCGCTGGGGTCGCCACATATCGCGGCCCTCCGCGCATGTCCAATGTGATGGGCGGGGGCAGGACCAAGCACCACACCTCCCGCACCTAGTACGCATGCGCCGGGGCCGACACCAGGAGAAACACTGCGCGGCTCCCTGCGCATGCGCAGTACGACGGGTGCCGGACGGCTGAAGTCCAATAACAGAGGAACGATGCAGCTTCAGGGAAAGTGAATGTCTGTAGTGGTGTATGCGATAACCACAATGTGTGCCCCGCTTATAATAATAATAAATGGTACATAAGAAGTGTGTGTTATTAGAGGTTGGAGATGATAGAAAGAATCCATAACCATCAATATTATGTAGGAATAAAGACAACTTCCCCCTTGGCACATCCTGTTAGTATGATCCATTTTAAACCAATGAAAAATCGGGCTTCAAACAAACTTTCGAAAATATATATAAGATGACATAGGAGTAAATCAGGAACAAATACAGGCTCGACCTGACAGCGATGCAGATGGTGTGTGTCGGTTGCCTAGCAACGGCATGAAAATGGCATGTAGACTCAGGAGAATGCCCCTCGAGTGGGAAGCGGTGAGTAACAATGCATTACGGAACATCATCCTTTTGTAATACTACCACTTAACATTTGAATGTGAACAAAAACCTGTAGAAGGCAAACATCAAAACCAATTTATTCCCTTTAAATATATGTTTTTTGAAAAAAATACCTGAAGGAAGTTGTTTGTAATAGTAAATTACAGGATGCAGGAAGTTGGAACGCCATGCAACTTTTGCATCTCCAATAGCACGATTATAGTGGAACACATCTTTATCCGGTCCAGAAAAATTCTTTCCATATTCCATGATTAAAATAAATACTCCTGTGTCATATAGCTTCCTTCCAGTACTTGTGTCTAAAGTGGGGATAGTTCCAGCTGGTACCTCTTCTAGGTACTCAAAGGTGGTAGAATCCCTTAAAAACAATGAAAGGAAAATGTCAAAATGTTCTATTAAAATAGTAACTGATAATAGTTTATGAACATTTAACTAAATGTGGAGCCTGCAATTTGAACATTGAGATCTCCCCTTTTTTATTTTAAACATTCTGAAAGGGTTATTTGCATTATAATACTTAATGTACCTATATGTATATCACATAAAAAAGCATCTCACTCACAAGCATTGAATCCTCTTTGCACAGTCACGCCAGGAATCACTGGGATCAAATAGCTCAGAAATAGACAAGTCTATAAACTCTTCTTTTTTATTTAATGGCATACGGTTCAAATCCAAACAAGATAACACAACATAGTGCAGAAGTCTACTTATGCATTTCAGGCACGCAATATACACCTTACATAGCAGTCAGCCATAGTTATTGTTCTCCTGCTATGTAGCCCAGCTTATACCTGTGGCTGCTGAGATGTCTGCACCGCGGGACTGGACCTGACCTTCTGGATTGTGGCCCCCTCATGAAGTAAGTTACATGGCTTTATTTTATGTTGTTGAAGGTGGCATGCTGTCTTAAAGGTGACTGAATAATTATTTGGATCCACTAGAGCCATTAGAGCTATTGAATCATCTATTGAAACTGTGCCTGTTTGGAATGAACTGTGCCTATCTCAACTTTGCTCTGTCCTAAGGCCCTATTCAAATGAATGTTCTTTCCAGATCACTGCCCTGTGTAAACAGAGTGTCACAAAGGGTCTGTGGACCCACTGGGAAATACCGCCTTGGCGGTAAGGCAGCTGGCCAACAGGGCGCAGGCGAATGTCTATAGTCCGTATAGGTACTTGTGGCAGCTCAGACAGCAGCAGGGCAGGCTCGGCTTGGACGAGGTAGCAGGTAGACATCAGGCGAGGTGAAGCAGGTCAGACGTGGAATACAGCACTACATGACTTTGGCACAGCACAGTGCTCGACCAGGATGGTATGGAATGCAAGGAACAGGAACTGGAACATGTACAGGAACAGGAAACTGGAAACTGGAACACACTAGGAGTCCATCACATATACAAACTAGGAAACATCAACAACGCTCAGGAATAGGAGCAAGGGGCTCTCGGGTCAAAGTTCATCCAAAGTCCGGTACGCGCGCTGCCCCTTTAAGAGCAGGCATGAGCGTGCGCGTGCATCCTACGGGATCCGGCTGAGGTGAGTGGAAGCTGGCGTCTCCTGAGGAGGAGGCTGGGGCCAGTGATTGCCGACTCGTGGTTGCGGCTGTCAGGAGGGGATTGGAGCTGACAGCCCGCAGCCACGGACATTACAGTATCCCCCCTCTTTCGCCCCCTCTTCTTGGGACCAGAGCGAGAGAGAAACTTCAGAAAAGCAGGAGCATTGAGGTTCTCCGCTGGCTCCCAAGACCTTTCTTCAGGACTAAACCCCCTCCAATCCACCAAATAAAAGGTCTTTCCTCTCACTTTTTTGGTGTCCAGAATCTCCTGAACCTCAAAGGTGTCTGAAGGGCCGCTGGAGGCAACCACAGGGCTAGGAGTCTTGGTGTAGCGGTTCAGAACCACCGGCTTCAGGAGGGCGACATGGAAGGAGTTGGGGATCTTGAGGGTAGGAGGCAGCCGAAGCTTATGGGCGACAGGGTTGATCTGCTGTAGGATCTCAAAGGGTCCTAGGAACCTAGGAGCAAATTTGCATGGTGACACCCGTAGTCGGATATTCCTGGAAGACAGCCAGACCCTCATGCCAGGAAGAAACTGTGGAGGTTCTCTTTTCCTTGTGTCAGCCTTCCGTTTTATGCGGTCGACTGCCATTAGGATGGAGGATCGAGTCTGCTGCCAGATCTGTAGGAAGTCTCTAAAAGCGGAGTTAGCCACTGGAACCTCGGTAGTATCGGGCACCGGGAGAGGAGTTCGTGGGTGCTGGCCGTAAACAATGAAGAACGGTGTATTCCTTGTGGACTCACTGGTGTGATTATTGTAGGAGAATTCAGCCCATGGGAGCAACTGCACCCAATCATCATGCTGCTTGGAAATGAAGTGGCGTAGGTAGTTCTCCACGAGGAGACTCACCAATTAAGAACTGCACAGTGCCACTTTGGCAGAGTACATCAAGGTGCAACGCATCCCAAGAGGACTACGTGTACCCATCAAGCCTACCATTTTCGAGGACGACCCGGAATACTGCATACAATTCGAGCACATACTGAATAAATGCTCCTTTGACCTTATGACACTGACGGTGTCATATCTACAACGGAATATCACAGAGCTCCAGACCAAGATTGCAGTCTCCGAACAGCAGTTGAGAGCCACCTTTTCCACCTCTGATTTCACAGAGTTTGATAATAAATTGAAATCCAACCTCAGCACCCACCGGAGCGAGGTTGAGGGGCTCAAAAGAAGAAAATTCCAAAGAGACCAAGAAGACTACTTGAACAAAAGAGTCTACATATGGCAAGAGGGATTCATAACATCACGACAACATCGCAGGGGACTATACCAGTCATCAGGCTCGTCACAATCCGGATCAGGCGGAGAAGGATCAGACTACCATTTTCCTGGCTATCAAAATCAAGGCAGACATCATTTTTTAGACCAGCGCAGAGGCAGACGCCCAAGAAGAGGACGAGGAGAGGTGGGACCAGAAGACAAAAGTCGATCGATGGCAACGAGGTCACAGGTATGACTCGCACCCCACAATCACTGGTAGTGAACATTTCCTCGAAATCCCTTGGCCCAGCAGAGCTCCTTCTGGTGCAAAAAGGTTTATCCTTCTGTCCCTCCTACAGATACGATCTATTCCAGTTGGATATGGATCTGAACCGCTTTTACATACAACTACAAGGCACGGCTATGGGCTCTAACGTTGCCCCTCCATACGCCAATTGCTATATGGCCTTCTTTGAGGAACATTACATTTACCCCAACATCCTCTTCAAAGAGCATGCTCGTCTTTGGAAGAGATACAGCGACGATATTTTTTGCCTTTGGGAGGGTCCACCTGAGAACCTCCAAAACTTTACAGCTTACCTGAATAGCGTGTGGCCAGAGTTGCAATTCACCGTGAGCCACAACAGGTCTAAAATAAATTTACATACATGGTAAACTTAGCACAGATCTCTACACTAAAGAAACAGACAAAAACGGCCTTCTTCACTATTCTAGCTGCCATCCTTTAGCAACTAGAAACTCCCTACCAAGATCACAATATACACGGGTCAATCGCATTGTGGATAATCCAACATTACGTAAAGAAAGGACTGATAACATGAACACTAAATTCCTGGAAAGAGGATACCCCAAAAGAGTCTTATAGACAGCACAATTACCAAGCTCCCCCCGAACCCAGGAAAAACCTAAACGTATCCCCTTCATTCATGTCTACCACCCATGCGAATATAAGATTCATCATATTATTAGGAAGCACTGGCCCTTATTGAGGGAGGCCTACCCACAAGTCACAGGATTCGAATCCCCCTTCCTACCATGCTCCAAAAAACCCAAGAACCTCAGAGATAAAATTGTTAGAGCAGACATTGGATCCTCAAAAAATCCATCTAGACAAATGTTCCTAAACACACCTAAGATGGGCACTTTCCCATGTAGATGTTGCCTACAATGCTCACACATTATCAAGGGAGATAAAATCCATCATCCCCTATCTGGTCAGAGCATCCCGATACGAGACCATTTTGATTGCAACACCAACTATGTAGTCTACATCATCAAATGTCCCTGCGGGTTGGCATATGTAGGTGAAACCACCCAGCGGATCAAAGAAAGAATCAGTCAGCACAAATCCACTATACGTTGCGACAAAACATTACTTCCTATTCCAGCACATTTTGCCAAACATAAACATAACATCTCCCAGCTAAAGTTCCAAGTAATCGAACATGTTCCAGCATCCAGAAGAGGTGGGGATAGAATAAAACAACTTAAACGCAGAGAAACGTACTGGATACACAAACTCCAGACCCTGGAACCTAGGGGTCTAAATAGGGAGTACGAAATTAGGAGTTTTCTATAAACGCACCCACTGATTTTGGAGTTGGGACATCTACGTCCTACAGTAATGGGTTGGCTCATCACTTGACTGTACCTTAATGTTGATGTTTAACATGTTAATGAAATATACAAGATCATAATCTGCATTTTCCCTCCATCTCAGACTCGATGAATCCCTCTGAGCCCGTCTGTACCGCTTGGGGGACTGCTTTCACGACCAGCTAACTACCTCTATTGACACGGTATCCTTTATATAATAGGGCATACTAGAGCCAACTAGCGTTAGTCTGTATTTATTGTCTATACTGTTCGCAATATCCCATTAGGTGCACTACCCGATACATACACCAGATGGCGCTAGCACATAGCCAATTACTATTACTATTATTCCCTATTAAGTTCATCAAAGTTCCATATCTGTTAAACCTAACGTAAAATATATTTCTTCACACACACATACACATACATCTTGCTTTCCCCTATATCGCCGAATCTACAACCGAACGGCGTCTCCCTGCTTAGTATAAGCTATCACCATGACTACGTTGGCCCTTAGACCGCAGTGCACATGTGCATGCGTTCCAAGCCTCACTCTCACTCCCGGGTGGAACACACGGCCATCTTGGCCGAGCCTTTCATTGCCTAAACAATCCCACCACTGATGACATCCCTATACACAGTCCATATCCACGTCATATAAAAGGAAGGAGGTAAATAGGGATTTCTAGCACCCTATAGAGCGGTGAGCCGCCATATTCGATTTAAGCAGCGCCATAAGCAAGACTGAATCAGTCCCCAGTACGGCTCAGGTATGTTTAACCAGCACTTTATACCATTGACTCCATCTCCTGATGCATCATATGTCCATGTCTGTTTTCTGTTGCATTTGCCTGTTAACCCTTTTGATGTATTGTTGACACAACCGTTATTTAAGTGAACATCCTATCTCAGAGCCATAACTTAATCCCATTGTGTCCACTATGAATTTGTGTTCTTGTACCTACAGTCCATTATAGACAATAAGATTATTCCTTAACTACTTCATAGACCACTGCATACCAGGGACACCCATACCCACCCCCATGGAATACATAAAATTTGGATCATATACAAGATCTGGACCATTGCAACCCTAACTTACCTGGTGACCACATATTTACACACTGTACTCCTTATGTCTGCACGTGCACAACTACTGATGTATGCACATAAAATGATTTCTACTTCCTGATGTGCTTATACTGTACCAAGATGACTGAAACTGTACCTTCTTTTTTAACATCCAAAAATTGGATCTGTTTTGCATTTACAATTATTTAATCTATGTATGACTTGTCCTATAACATTATATTCCTGCAATTTTTCGTACCCATAATATATGCTATAATTACATATATGTTTCCTTAGTGCCTCACGACCGAACCGTTAACGTTGCACTTGTAGCCTCTGGCATATACCTAAAGAAATAAAATCTATGTTGGATACTACTAAGGTGTGCTGAATACATTTCTTCTTTTCTCCAAGATCTGATTGATCCTCTCGACCTGATCATTGGACTAAGGATGGTAGGCTGATGAAAAGTCCAACTTCACACGAGGAATCCGCAGAGGGCTCTCCAGAACTTTGAGGTAAACTGAACCCCGATCAGACACAATATGCTGCAGCAAGCCGTGCAGGCGAAAGATGTGTTGGATGAACAGCTTGGCCAGCTGAGGAGCAGAAGGAAGACCAGTCAGAGGAATGAAATGGGCCATCTTCGAAAATCCACCACCACCCAGACAGCACAGCATCCAGCAGAGAGAGGCAGGTCCGTAATAAAGTCCATAGCTATATGCTGCCAGGGAGCATTGGGCACAGGCAATGGCTGGAGCAGACCAGCAGGTCTGGAGTGAGCGGCCTTGTTGGCTGCACATACAGAACAGGAAGAAACTAAGTCCATAATGTCCTTGGGCAGCGTGGGCCACCAGAAATGACTAGCAATCAGATCCCGGGTCTTACGGACCCTCGCGTAATCTGCCAGTCTAGAGGAGGGTCCCCAGCGGAGGATTCTTCCCCGATCAGCCAGGCGCCCGAAAGTCCTCCCTCGAGGAATGTCCCCAACTTGCAGGGGATTGACAGAGATAATGCAAGACGGATCAATAATATCCTATGGACTCTCCAGGATGTCTTCCATCTCTAAAGACCTGGACAAGGGATCGGCCCTCACATTCTTGTCGGCCGGAAACCTTGTAAAGAACAGTCATCTGGCCGTCTGGAGGTAGGTCAGATTCTTGTGGTCTGTAAAAATTAGGATGTCTCCACTCTTCCAGGGCCAATAACTCCCGAGTAGTTGAGTTCTGCGGAAGAGAAGAGCTTAGAGAAATATCCACATATTGACTTGACTTGGGACCTCTCTGGAACAGGAGTGCACCAGCACCGACAGAGGATGCATCCACCTCAAACGAGAACTGCATGGAGAATAGAGGCTGACATGAAGGCACTCTTCAGGCTATTTATTTCAGTTACTTATATAGCGCCACATATTACACAGCGCTGTACAGAGGTCCTCTTTTTACTGTCTCCATTGGGGCTCACAATCTAAAATCTCTATTGGTATGTTTTTGGGGTGTGGGAGGAAACCGGAGTACCCGGAGGAAACCCACGCAAACACAGGGAGAGAATACAAACTCCATGCAGATGTTGTCCTCGGTTAGGATTTGAACCCAGGACCCCAGAGCTGCAAGGCAACAGTGCTAACCACTGAGCCAACGTGCTGCCCTATTGAATGCAGACTCTGCCTCAGGAGTCCACACCTTGGCGTTCATACCCTTCTTAGTGAGGTTAGAGATGGGAGAAGTCAGTAAGGAGAAGTTTGGAATAAACTGCCTGTAAAAATTAGCGAATCCCAAAAAGTGCTGTATGGCCCTCAAGCCTTGAGGAACGTGGCCATTCCAGAATAGAGTTTACCTTCTCAGGATCCATCTCGAGACCTCGATTCGAGACGACGTAGCCCAGGAAGGGTAGAGCATCTCTGTCAAACACGCACTTCCCCAACTTGGCGTACAGACGATTCTCCGTTAACCGTAGCAGAACTTGACAGACATGTCTCTGGTGCATCATAGGATCTGGAGAAAAATCAAGATGTCATCAAGGTAGATGTTATTCACAAACTCCTGGAAGACCGCAGGAGCATTACACAGGCCGAAGGGCATTACTAGATACTCATAGTGTCTATCACGGTTGTGTTAAATACAGTCTTCCATTCATCACCCTGGCGAATCCAGACTAGGTTGTAAGCCCCACGCAGGTCTAGTTTAGAAAAAATCTTGGCACCATGTATACGATCAAACAGTTCAGAGATCAGTGGCAATGGATATTTATTCTTCACCGTGATCTGGTTGAGACCTCGGTAGTCGATACAAGGACGAAGAGAGCCATCTTTCTTTTTGACGAAGAAGAACCCAGCTCCTGCCGGGGAGGAAGACTTTCGTATGAAGCCCCTCTCCAAGTTCTCTTTCACATAGGCGGACATGGACATAGTCTCTGGCAAGGAGAGAGGATATACCCTACTACGGGGAAGGGATGCACTAGGAATCAGCTCGATAGGGCAGTCATACGCCCCATGTGGAGGCAAAGTCTCCGCCTCCCTCTTGCTGAAGACATCCGAAAATGCAGCGTAAAGACTCGGCAATCCTGCCAATGACCGAGGCAGCGAAGGCTGAGCCGAACGAATCTGCATCAGGCAACGGTTTTGACACTCAGGGCCCCACTGGAGAACCTCTTAAGAATTTCAGTCCAGGACTGGGGCATGCAGTCGGAGCCAAGGCAGGCCCAGCAACACAGGGTTAACAGCTTTGGATAGCACATAGAAAAGCAGAAGTTCGGAGTGAAGGGCTCCCACTTGGATCCTCAGCGGCTTAGTAACAGCTAAAACTGGGTCTGGCAGAGGTAGTCTATTTACTGTCAACGGGTTCTTTAAAGAGGTGGTGGGTAATTGCAGAAGGTCCACCAGGTCTCTACGGATGAAATTAGCAGCGGATCCAGGGTCCAGATACGCAGAGACCTGATGCGTTCTTTCACCGGACACTATGGTCACAGGTATGGACAATCTAGACGGAAGTCCATTCTTACCCAAGGTTGTCACTCCTAGCAACCCTAGGTTTTGGGATCTTTAGGGACACAGGCGCACGAGATGGCCACCGAGGCCGCAATAAAGACAGAGTCCAGGCGTGCGTCTGCGTTGTCTCTCCTGGGTGGATAACTTACACTGGTCCATTATTACCGACTCCTTAGGAGGATCGACATCTGAGGACAGCAGGGGTTGCTGTAAAGTTGGAGCCAGACTGAGAAGGACTCCCTACCATCGAACCTCTTGGAGGCGTTTTCGGATCCGTATATCAATCCGGGCAGACAGAAGGATGAGGTCATCCAGGGTAGACGGCAGATTCCGAGCGGCAAGTTCGTTATTAATTTTAGGAGCCAGTCCATGCCAGAATGCAGCCACCAGAGCCTCATTGCTCCATAACAGCTCTCCCGCCAGGGTGAGGAAGTGGATGGCGTACTCAATCACGGAGGTGTCTCCTTGGCGTAGGTTAATCATACCCATCCAGGCTCCTCAAACACCATGCGAAAAGTCCGGAAGAAGGCTGGGAAGTCACGGGTTTCTGGTCCTTGTCTCTCCCAGATAGGGTTCGCCCATGCAAGAGCCTTGCCAGTGAGGAGAGAGATGTTAGTGGTAAAGAAACACGCGTGTCAACACTGCCAAGAGGTGTAGTCTGAGGATCAACATTGCCAGGAGGTGTAGTAGGAGGAACAGCAGCTTGTGCCTCCTGCCGACGTGCAAGAATGTTCAACGCCTGGAGGAGTTGGTCCTGTCGAGACGGGAGATCTAGCATATCCGCCCGCATCTCTTGAGATGTCGTCACAGTCTTGAATCGACCAGCGGGGTCCATGGCCTGAGCGTACTGTCACGAAGGGTCTGTGGACCCACTGGGCCGTACCGCCTTGGCGGTGAGGCAGCTGGCCAACAGGGCGCAGGTGAATGTCTATAGTTCGTATAGGTACCTGTGGCAGCTCAGACAGCAGCAGGGCAGGCTTGGCTTGAACTAGGCAGCAGGTAGACGTCAGGCGAGGTGAAGCAGGTCAGACGTGGAATACAGCACGACACAATTTTGGCACAGCACAGTGCTCGACCAGGATGGTATGGAATGCAAGGAAAGGGAACAGGAACTGGCACAGGAAACTGGAACACACTGGCCATCACATAGACAAACTAGGAAACATCAACAATGCTCAGGCATAGAAGCAGGGGGCTGGACCCCACTTATAGTTCAGGTTACTCACGGGTCAAAGTACATACAAAGTCCGGTAAGCGCGCTGCCCCTTTAAAAGCGGGCATAAGCGTGCGCATGCAACCTACGGGATCCGGTTGAGGTGAGTGAAAGAGGGCGCTGGCGTCTCCTGAGGAGGCTGGGGCCAGCGCTTGCCGACTTGTGGCTGCGGCTGTCAGGAGGGGATTGGAGCTGACAGCCCACAGCCACGGAAATTACACAGAGCAACGATCAGCGGATGAACGAGCAAAAGCTTGTTCATTGGCTAATCTGCTCTTTTATGCAGAATTAAAAATCATCGTTGTCGGCAGCACATCTCCCTGTGTAAACAGGGAGATGCGCTGCGGACATGATGAAAATATATGAGGATGAGCGATCGTAGTAACGAGTGCTCGTCCCTATACATAACCAATCATTGCTCCGTTGATCGGCGCTGGTTTACACAGCCCACGTCGGGCCCTGTAATAGTTTTGCTTATTATCAGCCTTATGGAGAATCATTAGTAGGGTAACTGAAATACTAGGACTGTGCCCTAACTCGATAAGGGGATTTGCCTAGATTGAAGCTTATGCTATAAGTCTCTTGGCACCGAGGTTACACTATAAAGAAACTGCACCGCTTAAATTTTTTCTGTGTTCATCTAGCTCTGGTGGTATGTGGCCGGGGCCTATGTAGAGGCAGAAAGTGTTTATATGCCTTTTTGGCTAACTGGAATGAACACTAGAAGCAGAGATATGCCTGCTCAGACGCTGAAAAAATTACAGATAGTGAAGGAATAATTTCACTTTCTAGGCTTTGCAGAAAAAGCAGAGGGAAATGACTGCTCTTCTTTTATACAAAAATGGCTACTAGACCATACAGACAGTGCTTCTTTTTCAGAATCGTTCCAAGTAGACTGGGCTCAGAGAACGCCGACTAGAAGCCCAATACCTGGCAATAGACCAAGGCCAATCTTGGGAAAATCGGTGTGCTCGCGTGACAGAGACAATGTTTTCAAAGAAATGAGAGAGTATGGCAAACTGTCATTTGATAACAACAAAATAATGGTATCCCCCGATTATTCTATAGAAACTCAAAAATTCAAAAAGTTTGAAAAAAGCTGGACTTCCTTATGCTATATTGTATCCCGCTAAATTGCATGTAGTCTATAATGAAAGGCCCATTTTCTTCCAGGACTAGCCTGATCTTGTTAAATGGCTTGATGAGCATGATATTTCTACAGTGTTAGGCCCCATGCACACGACCGTATTTTTGTCCACCCGTAAATACTGGCGTAAATACGGGTCCTTGGTCACACCTATTCAACCCGTATTGCACCAGTATTTACGGACTCGTGCCCGTAAATACGGGTCCGGTGTCATCCGTATTCCACCCGTATTTACGAGCACGTTTTCGCTGCAAAATTACACTGCAGTAATCGGCAGTCCTTCTCTCTATCAGTGCAGGATAGAGAGAAGGGACAGCCCTTTCCGTAATAAAAGTAAAAGAAATTCATACTTACCCGGCCGTTGTCTTGGTGACGCGTCCCTCTCTTGACATCCAGTCCGACCTCCCTGGATGACGCGCAGTCAATGTGACCGCTGCAGCTAGTGATTGGCCTGTGATTGGCTGCAGCGGTCACATGGGCTGTAACGTCATCCCAGGAGGCCGGACTGGAGGAAGAAGCAGGGAGTAATTTTTTTTTCTTACAGCTTTATCTATATTGTGATCGGCAGTCACTGTCCCTGGTGCTGAAAGAGTTACTGCCGATCGTTTAACTCTTTCAGCACAATGGACAGTAACTATACACTGAGGTCGCCTAGCAACGCTCCCGTAATTACGGGTGCACACACGTAGTCACCCGTAATTACGGGAGCCCCATAGACTTCTATGGGCCTGCCTGTGCCGTAATTACGGCCTGAAATAGGACATGTTCTATATTTTTCAATGGCACGGGCACCTTCCCGTAAGCATACGGGGAGGTACCCATGGCCAATAGAAGTCTATGGGCCCGTAATTACGTTCTTTTTACGTTCGTGTGCATGGGGCATTAAGTGTTAAATAGTATAGGAGCGTCACTATGCTATCTGGCTATGTTACCCTGCTGTTTTTGTTTTTTTTACTCATTTTAAGTGGTCATATTAAGGGGTAATTTACTACTGCTCTTGTATTTAGTTCTCATAAAAATGATATGTAACTTGTTAAAAGCTCAGAAAGAGAGAGTGAGTGGTGGTACTTCATGCTAAGGTTAGGGATCAGTGATGCTATGTAAAGCATTAGTTGATCATATGGAGTTGGGGAATATGGAGGTACATCGCGGGAGGGGGGAGTGTTTCCATGTTTTTCCATCTATTTTGCTCCACCCTTTGTTCGAATTGATGAAAGTTGTCTCATGGAATGTCCGTGGTCTAGGTGATAGCGTTAAAAGAGCAGGAGTATTTGGGCTTTTGAAACAATATAAATCATGTAATGATCGGGGTAGGGAAACGGACAAGTGACAGGGACAAGTGAGCCCTAATCTACCCGCCACTCTGTCCCTTCCTACTTGCAACGACCCGCCCTAGGCGACGGGGTACAACTGGGCGGCGGTCCCTACGCTCAGTAAGTGCACGAGACAAACATACAAGGAAATATAAAGCAAAGGGAAAGGGGCAGTTGCCCACGGCAACACCGTGAGCAACAGAGTGGTGAACGAGCCAAGTCAAACCAGGAGAGCACGAGGTACCAAACGCAGAAGTAGTCAGAAAGTCAGGGTCAGAATGGAGCAGGATCAAATTGTTAGGAGCTGTAGCTGGGCCAGGAAACCACACGGAAAGAATCACAAGCAAGGAGGAACAGGAAAGGCAGGTATAAATAGACAGAGGGCGGGAGCTAGCTGAGTCTGGCCAGGCTGCGATAGGCTCTCCCACTCCTAAGCCTGCCAGCCTGAGTGGTGGAAGCTGGAGTCAGTCTCAGAGGGATAGACTCAGGTGAAGACTGATTACCTATGGAAGTTAACCCCGAAGCTGTGCCTGGCAGATCCTTTACAGTACCCCCCCTTTTATGAGGGGCCACCGGACCCTTTCTAAGTGGACCTGGTTTACTGGGGAAACGAAGGTGGAACTTCCTGACCAATACCCCAGCGTGAACATCCCGGGCGGGTACACAAGTCCTCTCCTCAGGCCCGTATCCTCTCCAATGGACCAGGTACTGGAGGGAGCCTTGGACCATCTTGCTGTCCACAATCTTGGCCACCTTGAATTCCACCCCCTCAGGGGTGAGAATGGGAACAGGAGGTTTCCTCGAGGGAGCCAAGGACGGGGAGCAGCGTTTAAGGAGGGAGGCATGAAACACGTCGTGTATACGAAAAGATGGGGGTAACTCCAGCCGGAAGGAGACAGGATTGAGGATTTCAATGACCTTATACGGCCCAATAAATCGGGGAGCAAACTTCTTGGACGGGACCTTAAGACGCAAGTTCCTAGATGATAACCACACCAGATCCCCGACCATAAACAAGGGGTTAGCAGAACGTTTTCTATCAGCCTGAGTTTTTTGTACGCTCTGGGACACCTCTAGGTTCTTCTGAACCTGGGCCCAGACTGTGCACAGTTCCCGATGAACGACCTCTACCTAGGGATTGTTGGAACTACCAGGTGAAACGGAGGAGAACCGTGGATTAAACCCAAAATTACAGAAAAAGGGGGAGACCCCTGACGAGTTACTGTCCCGGTTATTAAGGGAAAATTCAGCGAGGGGAATGAATGAGACCCAATCATATTGACAGTCAGAGATAAAACACCTTAAATATTGTTCTAGAGACTGATTAGTCCTCTCAGTTTGGCCATTGGTTTCAGGATGGAAAGCAGAGGAGAAGGACAGATCAATCTCCAACTTCTTACAGAAGGCTCTCCAAAACAAAGAAACAAATTGTACCCCTCTGTCCGAAACAATATTGACAGGGACCCCATGGAGACGCAGGATGTGTTTGACAAACAAGGTAGCTAACGTCTTGGCGTTGGGTAGTCTCTTGAGGGGCACAAAGTGGCACATCTTACTGAAGCGGTCTACTACCACCCACACCACCGACTTGCCTTGGGATGGAGGCAAATCGGTGATAAAATCCATGGAGATATGTGTCCAAGGTCTCTGGGGAATGGGCAACGAACGTAGTAAGCCCGCTGGTCGGGACCTGGGAGTCTTGGACCTAGCACAAACCTCACAAGCGGCGACGCAGGCCTTAACGTCTTTAGGCAAGCCATGCCACCAATAGTTTCTGGCAATGAGGTGTTTGGTACCCAGGATGCCTGGATGACCAGATAGTGAGGAGTCATGATTTTCCCTAAGTACCCTTAGCCGGTATTGCAGGGGAACAAACAGCTTGTCCTCAGGAAGGTTCCCGGGAGCTGAACCTTGATCAGCTGCAATTTCAGAGACTAAATCAGAATCAATAGAAGAAATGATTATACCGGGAGGCAAAATACAAGCAGGATCTTCCTCCGAAGGAGGGCTGGCCATGAAGCTACGCGACAGTGCATCGGCCTTAATATTTTTAGACCCAGCCCTATAGGTAACCAAAAAGTTGAATCTGGTAAAAAATAGCACCCATCGAGCTTGTCTCGGGTTTAGCCTCCGGGCAGATTCTAGGAAAACCAGATTCTTGTGGTCGGTAAGGACCGTTACCTGGTGCCTAGCCCCCTCCAGGAAGTGGCGCCACTCTTCAAATGCCCATTTAATGGCTAAGAGTTTGCGGTTGCCAATATCATAGTTACTCTCAGTGGGCGAAAACTTCCTGGAGAAGTAGGCACAGGGGCGGAGATGGGTGAGGGACCTGGTACCCTGGGACAAGACAGCCCCCACTCCCACCTCGGATGAGTCAACTTCCACGATAAATGGCTCCATTTGGTTGGGCTGAACCAGCACCGGGGCCGAGATAAAGCACTTCTTAAGGACCTCAAAAGCCTGGACAGCCTCTGGAGACCAGTGGAGGAGATCAGCACCTTTGCGAGTGAGGTCCGTAAGAGGCTTAGCGATGACCGAGAAGTTAGCAATGAATCTCCTGTAATAATTAGCGAACCCCAAAAAACACTGTAACGCCTTCAGGGAGGCAGGTTGGACCCATTCCGCCACAGCCTGAACCTTGGCGGGGTCCATGCGGAATTCATGAGGAGCGAGGATTTGACCCAAAAATGGTATCTCCTGTACCCCAAACACACATTTTTCGGTTTTTGCAAACAGTTTGTTTTCCCGAAGGACCTGGAGCACCTTCCTGACATGCTCAATGTGGGAGGGCCAGTCCTTGGAAAACACCAGTATGTCATCAAGGTACACTACAAGAAATATCCCCAGGTAATCTCTCAAAATCTCATTTATGAAATTCTGGAAGACCGCCGGCGTATTACACAACCCAAAGGGCATGACGAGGTATTCGAAATGACCTTCGGGCGTGTTAAACGCAGTCTTCCACTCATCCCCCTCTTTGATGCGGATAAGGTTATACGCCCCCCGTAGATCAAACTTAGAGAACCATTGGGCCCCCTGAACCTGATTAAAGAGATCAGGAATCAAAGGAAGGGGATACTGGTTCCTTACAGTGACCTTTTTCAGGTTACGGTAGTCAATGCATGGCCTAAGACCACCATCCTTCTTCCCTACGAAGAAGAAGCCAGCACCTACCGGAGAAGTAGAGGGGCGAATGTAACCCTTGGCCAGGCATTCCTGGATATACTCTCTCATGGCTTCACGTTCGGGACAAGAAAGATTAAATATCCTACCCTTAGGAAGCTTAGCTCCTGGTACCAATTCGATAGCGCAATAGTATTCTCTATGAGGAGGTAACACTTCGGAGGCCTCCTTAGAGAAAACATCAGCGAAGCCCCGAACAAACTCAGATAGCGTGTTCACCTCCTCAGGGGGAGAAATAGAATTAACAGAAAAACATGACGTCAAACATTCATTACCCCATTTGGTAAGCTCCCCAGTATTCCAGTCAAACGTGGGATTATGCAACTGCAACCAGGGAAGGCCTAAAACCAATTCGGACGATAATCCCTGCATCAACAGTACAGAGCACTGCTCCAAATGCATGGAACCAACAAGGAGTTCAAAAACAGGGGTATGCTGTGTAAAATAACCATTAGCAAGAGGAGTGGAGTCGATACCCACTACCGGGACAGGTTTAGGCAAATCAATCAAAGGCATAGCAAGAGACATAGCAAATTCCACAGACATGATATTAGCAGAGGACCCTGAATCCACGAAGGCGCTGCCGGTAGCAGACCTACCACCAAAAGAGACCTGAAAGGGAAGCAAGATCTTATTACGTTTCATATTTACGGGAAATACCTGTGCGCCCAAGTGACCTCCCCGATGATCACTTAGGCGCGGAAGTTCTCCGGCTGCATTCTTACGCTTAGGACAGTTGTTCACTTGATGCTTGTCATCCCCACAGTAGAAACAGAGACCATTCTTCCTGCGGAAATCTCTACGTTGTTGGGGGGACACGAAGGCCCCGAGTTGCATAGGTACCTCTGAGTCTTCCGGGGAAGAACGAAGCAACGGAACCTCGGGAGGCATCATGGGGGAGTCGGAGGAGAAAACACATAAACGTTCGCGTTGTCGTTCCCTGAGACATCGGTCAAGTCGTACCGCTAAAGCCATAACCTGGACTAGGGAGTCAGAAGAGGGATAGCTAACTAGCAGGTCTTTCAGGGCATTCGACAGACCCAACCTAAACTGGCACCTTAAGGCAGGGTCATTCCACCGAGAAGCTACGCACCACTTCCTAAAGTCAGAACAATACTCCTCAACAGGTCTCTTACCCTGACGTAAGGTCACCAGCTGACTCTCGGCAAAGGCAGTCTTGTCAGTCTCGTCATAAATGAGTCCGAGAGCAGAAAAGAAAAGATCAACGTAGGAAAGTTCAGGGGCGTCAGGAGCCAAGGAGAAGGCCCATTCTTGGGGCCCGTCCTGGAGCCGGGACATAATTATACCCACTCGCTGGCTCTCAGAACCTGAGGAGTGGGGCTTTAAGCGAAAGTAAAGCCTGCAACTCTCCCGAAAGGAGAGAAAAGCCCTCCGGTCCCCTGAGAACCGGTCGGGCAACTTGAGGTGGGGTTCAGGAGTTGAGGTGAGGGGAACTACCAAGGTAGCATCAGGCTGGTTGACCTTCTGAGCCAGGGCCTGGACCTGTAGGGAGAGACCCTGCATTTGCTGAGCCAGGGTCTCAAGGGGGTCCATAGTGGTTTCAGGGACCAGGGTAGACTAGGTATATGGGCTTGTGATTATGTAATGATCGGGGTAGGGAAACGGACAAGTGAGCCCTAATCTACCCGCCACTCTGTCCCTGCCTACTTGCAACGACCCGCCCTAGGCGACGGGGTACAACTGGGCTGCGGTCCCTACGCTCAGTAAGTGCACGAGACAAACATACAAGGAAATATAAAGCAAAGGGAAAGGGGCAGTTGCCCACGGCAACACCGTGAGCAACAGAGTGGTGAACGAGCCAAGTCAAACCAGGAGAGCACGAGGTACCAAACACAGAGCAGAAGAGTAGTCAGAAAGCCAGGGTCAGAATGGAGCAGGATCAAATTGTTAGGAGCTGTAGCTGGGCCAGGAAACCACACGGAAAGAATCACAAGCAAGGAGGAACAGGAAAGGCAGGTATAAATAGACAGAGGGCGGGAGCTAGCTGAGTCTGGCCAGGCTGCGATAGGCTCTCCCACTCCTAAGCCTGCCAGCCTGAGTGGTGGAAGCTGGAGTCAGTCTCAGAGGGATAGACTCAGGTGAAGACTGATTACCTATGGAAGTTAACCCCGAAGCTGTGCCTGGCAGATCCTTTACAAATCATCTATATTTTTCTTAGAAAAAACTCACATAAAACAGTGCACCATTTGTATAAACCATGGTATGGTTTTACTCGTCATTCTTTTTTTCTCTATAATCAAGGGGGGTTATTATTTTGCTCTTGAAAAAAACAATTTTTTCTGTAATTGCACTAGAAGTGGACCAATATGGTCGTTACATTTTTATACACGGTCAAATTAATGGAACTATTTGTATCTTAGCTGGGGTTTATATACCCCTGCCTTTTTCGCTGTATATTTTATCCCTGCTATACTCTTTTACTATAGACAAGAAGGGACAGTACCATTATTTTTATTTGGTGATTTAAATTATGTTACTAAGTTGGATAAATTCCGCAAATTATATGCAATTGAAAAATCTCCTGTTTCCGCTCCTCTGGCTGGTTTTACAAATGAGGTTGGCTGGCTAGATGTGTGGCGAGTGAGAATGAGAAACTCCTTAAAAATAAAAATTTTCTTGTTATTCTAAAACCCACTCTTGCTTATCTCGTCTAGATTATATCATCTGTAATTCATCAGCTATGCCTATAATATCAGTGATAAACTATAAAATAAATACATCTAGGTTTACTCTTAAAATGGAGCCCTTAACCCCTTAAAGGGAACCTGTCACCAGCATTTCACCTATTAAACCAGCAATACCTGGTGGTAGTGGGTGAAAAATCATTTCTATATAACCTATAATTGTCTTCTTAGTCGGCTCTGTAGCTTTAGTATTCAGCATTTTAGTGTTCCCACATCATATGCTAATGAGCATAAAAGAGTCAGATCTTCATTTGAAAAGAGTCAAATCTTCATTTGAAAAGAGTCATATTTTCATTCCTCAAGTCTTTCCGAGTTTACACTGCTTCCTTACTTTTGATTGACAGCTCCTCACCTTCCCCCAGCACACAAAATCCTGCAGTTGTGCATTGATGTCCTCTTCTGGTGTGTGCACACAAAGGGACACCGGATTATTACGATAAAAGGCGCAAAATGTTTGCAGACCGTTATTTACAGTCGGTGGCGGAGTTTAGGAGAGGGGATAACGGCAATGAACTTTTGATAGCAGTGGCCAGTGAGGGATATGTAAAGCTCAATAGGTGAAATGCTGGTGACAGGTTCCCTTTAAGGACCAGGCCTATTTTAGCCTTACTGACTGGGCATTCTCTTTCGTTTTTTCCTCCCCGCCTTCTAAGAGACATAACTTTTTTATTTTTATGTCGACAAAGCCATAAGTGTGCTTGGTTTTTGCTGATAATGCCTTTATTCTCGATCCTTCTGCCACAAATAGGAGCTTGTGGGGGAGGGCCCAAAAGGTTTTTGATGTATTTATAGGAAAAAAAAAGCATGAGCTGAAATCTTTCGGGTCAAACCTTCTACTTTTATCAAAGGCTCTAGTGCCGCCAAGGTTTTGGCTAATATGGTTAAAACTCAATCTGAAAAAAGTTATATTTATGGCATTAAAAATAGGGCATGTACCCTCCTATTAATTCAGAAGAAATGAGCAATAATACTCTTCTACCACCTCTGGCGATAGTGGGGGTTTGAGCTCTTTTCTGGATGGTCTCGCTTTCCCTAAATTACCAGCTACAGCATTTCAGTGCTTGGAGAAACCTATTAGGGAGGAGATCTACTTGGCCCTGGAACAGCTATCAATAGGAAAGGCATCAGGTCTTGGTGGCATTCCATTGGAGGTATATGTCAAATTTAACCGGGTTGTCCAGGAATACATTTTATTTCTATGGTAACTTAATTTGACATGTACAATTAACTTCCTAATATAATGTCTGTTTATATCTTGAGGGGTTACTTACTTCTAATGTGAGGTCACGCGACTGCACCCAGAGTAAATTTTTCACTTCCTCTGGTGTTCCGTGTCTTTGCTCAGCCAGCACTTTCAGCAGAGATGAAGCACGGAGCGTCATCAACTAGGCTTACAGGCAGTGGGACCAGAGGCGGGGCTCTGAATAGCTCATGAAACATCTGCCCGTCCCACTGCCTGCAAACTTAGTTGATGACACGTCGTGACTCTGCTCTCCTGGAAGGCTGGCTGAGCAAAGACAGGGAATGACGTCTCTGCTAGTACACGCCCCGTCCTCCTCTCTCTCTGAGTTCCCGCACTGCCTGCCCCTCTCATCGACCACGCACCCACCTGCGGCGCTCGCCCCCCCCCCACGGCGCCCCCCCCCCCATGATGGTATTTACAGTTCTTACAGGCGTTATATAAATACAGGGATGATGGGGGTTACATACAGGGATTCATCCCTGTATAGGACGTTGGGGGTAATACAAAGGGATAATGGGGTAATACAGAGGATGATGGGGGTTATATACAGGGATTATGAGGTAATACACAGGGATGATGGAGGTAATACACAGGGATGATGAGATAATACACAGGGATGATGGGGGTTATACACAGGGATGATGGGGGTTATACATAGGGATGATGGGGGTTATACATATGGATGATGAGGTAATACACAGGGATGATGGGGTTATATACAGGGATCATGAGGTAATACACAGGGAAGTTCGGGGTTACATACAGGGATGATGAGGTAATACACAAAGATGATTGAGGTTACATAAAGGTTGTATACAGGTATGATGGAGTTATATTATCCCCGTGTATTACATCATCATCCCTGTTTATAACCCCATCATCCGTGTGTATAACCCTAACATCCCTGTGTATTACCCTCAATATCCCTGTATATAACCTCCATCATCCCTGTATATAATCAGCATAATATCTGTATATAACTCCTATCATCCCTGTATATAACAGCCATCATCCCTGTGTGATTAATATCTGTAACGGTAACAGTCTAATGTAAAGTGCTGAAAGATTCAGGTAGCACAGCATATAGCCAAAAACTACTAGACTACATGTGAGTCAATACAAGCCTAGGGCGTATGCAGCCCAACAACTGAAGGGCCAAAGTAACAACAGACCTAAAGCATGTAACACAGACACCTGTCAGAGGTAACATACATACCTGAAGTCATGGTCTCACACAGGGAGGACGCCAACACCCGACGCGCGTTTCGGCAGACGAAGGCATCTTCGTTACAGTTACAGATATTAACTATTTTTCTATACATCTTATGCAGCCTGGTTGTCCCTTCCGGACTCCAATTTGCACATGCGCCTGTATTTTGACATTTACGTATGATCATGCTTGCTATACATGTTTTTTGGTCTTGCACAGGTCGGCGCCTTCTTTTCATTGTGTGACTCATCTTTTTTATTCTGTTTTGTCTATCACTAATAAAATTTATATGTTTGTAGGTCTCTCTAGTTGCCTTTGATCAATGCACCAAGTCATGCTTGGTTATTTATTGTGGATTTCTCATAGTGGTATAGATTATTGATGGATTCGTTTAATCACTTTGATATAACACACTTTATTACCATTTTTTTGTAAATCTCTCTTAGCCCTCTTTGGGTACAGTTGGTTATATATTCCATACATATTAGATTATCAGAAAGCCCCGCTGAATTTGGCGGGTCCAGCTGACGTTCATCTGGTGTGTATGGGCACCTTCAGTCAAAGGCTATGATTCTTTCCCCCAATTTATGTAAAGACTTCATTTAGCCCATGGAAGACAAACATCTGTTTCTACCCAGTGGAGGAGTCAAGTTAGATGGGTAAAGCCTTGGATAGCTTTGATTCCCATACAACAATTATCTTAGCCTTGGAGCCATTAATTAAGCAAATTTCTTCAGAGAATTGTCTTTATCTGATGTTTTGTCTGCTAAAAATCTAAAAATGTATGTGTTTACTGTACCTGCAAAAACACACGGACATTAAGTGTATGTTCACACAGGGTGGGTACGCTGGACAAGATTTGGTCAAATCTCATGTAATTTGCTGCTACTGTATTATGCTGCGCAACAAAATCCTTTGCGAAAAATACATAGTATTTACACTACGTGTTAACTTACCCTAAATACCATTTTAGAACTGCACTTGTTAATGGTAAACATGCATATTGTCTCGGTTTTCAGCTGTACAGCGGCCGCTATGTGTGTCCCTAAAAAAAGTCTGGAGTGTTTGGCAGCTGTTAATCCACACCGGCATGATTAAAATAGCATGCATATTTGGCTGGGCCAAACGAGGATGGTGATGGGGAATTGGTGGTGATAGCTGTTCGCTAAACTATTGAATGTCTATGGTCAGCTAAAGCACTCCTACGTTTTTGTTTGTAGTTGATCAAAAAGTTGCATGTACCCCAAAATGGTACGAATAAGAGCTACATCTATGAAAAAATAAAATAAGTTATGCTCTAAGTCAGGAAAGAAAAAAGTATGCAGTTGTGCAGGCCCGAGGAGAACATTTCTTCTGTTTCAAGAGGGGATTTATTAAGGCACTAAAATTAGGGAATCAGGAAGGGGAGTACCCAAACATATCTGCTGAAAGCGAGGGTGCCTGTATTATAACAGGACAACACTTTCCCAGCAAAACTCCCCAAACTGCAAACGTGCAGAGTACCAAAAGGGGGATAAGAAGCAACACCATTTATCAGTGTGACACTGGCCTGTGCATAAAGGAATGCTTCACAGCGTAACAAACATCTATGGATTTTTTTATTTTTTTTTTATTTTTTTACCCGATTATTAGACCACCTTATTATGCCCTGATGTACTCCGCACAGCTTACATATGCCCCCACATTATAAACTGAAATACCAGTAACACCAGTTAAACTAAACAACTATCAAGCATAATGTGTGCTTCAAAAGTCAAATGGTGGTCCCTCCCTTCTGAGCCCTACACTATGCCCAAACAGCAGTTTACTACAAAATATATGGCATCGCCATATAACAATTTTTTGGGGTATGTGTCTTCAGTGGCACAAGCTGGGCACGACATATTTGTCACTAAAATGACATATCTAGGGAAAAATTTCAATTTTTACTTTGCATCATCCCGCAGCGCATTCATTTATGGAAAAGACCCGTAGGGTGAAAATGCTCACTACACCCCTTAATAAATGCCTTGAAGGGTGTAGTTTCCAAAATGGGGTCACTTCTCAGGGATTTCTTTTATCATTTTACATCATAGCCTCTGCAATATTGAACCAATACTTTGTAAGTTGCCAAAATAGTTTCAATTTCGCATGGTACTCTTTCACTCCTGAGCCCTGTCGAATGTCCAGGCAAAAGATTAGGGCCATGTAGGGTGATTCTAAAACCGGGAAAAACAGCATAATAATTAGAGAGCTGTCTTTTCATGGTGGCACAAGCTGGGCACCACATATTGGCATATATATGGAAAAATTGCAATTTTTACTCTGCAACATCAAGTGTACACTAATTTCTGGAAAACACCTGCTCACTACTCCTAGGTGAATACCTTGAGGGGTGTAGTTTAAAAAATGAGGTCACTTCTGGGAGATTTCCCTTGTTTTGGTCCCACAGGGGCTTTGCAAATGCGACATAGCGACCAGAAACCAATCCTGCAAAATCTGCACTTCAAAAGCCAAAAGGTGCTACTTCCGTTCTGAGCCCCACCATGTACCCAAACAGCAGTTTATGACCACATATGGGGTATTGCTGTACTTGGGAGAAATTGCTTTACAAATCTTGGGGTTGTTTTTCACCTTTATTTATGGATGAAAATAAAACATTTTGAGCTAAATCTACGTCTTGTTAAAAAAAATGACATTTTTATTTTAACTGCCCAATTCTAATAAAAACTATGAAACAACTGTGGGATCAAAATGCTCACTACACCTCTAGATGAATTCCTCAAGGGGTGTAGTTTCCTAAATGGAGTCACTTTGGGGGGTTTTCACTGTACTGGTACTTCAGGGACTTTGCAAATGCAACATGGTGCCTAGAAACCAATCCAGCAAAATCTGTGCTCCAAAATCCAAATGGCACTCCTTCCCATCATGTGCCCCAACAAAGGTTTATGACCACATGTGGGGTATTTCAGTACTCTGGAGAAGTTGCTTTACAAATGTTGGGGGGCTTTTTCTTCTTTATTTCTTGTTGATTGTTTTATTTGTATTGTTTGTTTTTTTTTAGTTAAAACAACATCTTCTTGGGGAAAATTTTTTTTCATATATTTCATGTCCTTATTCTAATAAAATCTATGAAACACCTGTGGGGTCAAAATGCTCACTACACCCCTAGATTAATTCCTTGTGAGATGTAGTTTCCAAAATTGAGTCTTTTTTGGGGTGTTTCGTTAGTTTTGAATCACAAGACTTCTTTAAACCTGACATGGTGCCTAAAATATAATCTAATAAAAAGAAGGCCCCAAAATCCTCTAGATGCTCCATTGCTTCTGAGGCCTGTGCTTCAGTAAATTAGCACACTAGGGCCACATGTGGGATATTTACAAAAACTGCAGAATCTGGGCAATAAATATTGAGTTGCGTTTCTCTGGTAAAATCTTCTGTGTTACAGAAAAAAAAAAAACAGGATTAAAAATTACATTTGTAAATTTCACCCCTACTTTGCTTTAAGTCTTGTGAAATTACTAAAGGGTTAAAAAACTTTCTAAATGCTGTTTTGAATACTTTGAGGGGTGCAGTTTTTAAAATGGGGTGATTTATGAGGGTTTGTAAAGTATGGGTCCCTCAAAGCCACTTCAAACCTGGTCCCTCTAAAAATAGCCTTTTAAAATGGTCTAGAAAATGTGAGAAATGTCTGCTAAAGTTCTAAGCCTTGTAACGACCTAGAAAAATAAAAGGAAATTCAAAAAACGATGCCAATCTAAAGTAGACAGATGGGAAATGTTAATTAGCAACTATTTTGTGTGATATTTCTATCTGTCTTACAAGCAGATACATTTAAATTGATAAAAATGCAAATTTTTGCAATATTTTGCAAAACTTAGGTGTTTTTCACAAATAAACGCTGAATGTATCGACCAAATTTTTACCAGTAACACAAAGTCCAATGTGTCACGAGAAAACAATCTCAGAATTGCTTGGATAGGTAAAAGCATTCTAAAGTTATTACCACATAAAGTGACATGTCAGATTTGAAAAATGAGGCTCTGTCAGGAAAGTCTAAAGTGGCTGCAGCGGGAAGGGGTTAATTGTAAAACATTTTGTGGGTACATACATGTGTGAGTACAGCAAGGACTTACACTCCAAGGAGAATCACATCAACCAGCACTTCAAACATCTGGTAAAGGCCTGATGCTTCATTTATACGTCTCAGCAATACATTTAAAAGCTGGGAGATTGAATAATGAGTTGATGGCCAGGGAATGTTGTGGTAGCGGTTTTCCATCATGCGATGTACAGATCGAACTAAAAAGATAAATTGAACAGTTTACAATGGTCTACATGTAGATATTGAAAACATTTACAACAATGTTTGCCCCAACCAACCACATTAAAGATACATTGTCAAGGATGGGTACTTTTTCAATGCCAATGCAAGTTTATATTGCTGGTTTAAAATTTTGCATAAGGACATAAATATATATACACCAAAACAGCACTTTTATTTAAAATTATACATATATTTACAATGTCTCGTAAGTTTATCTCCTTTTCACTTGGTGTGTTTTTGTATTGGGGGTATTTAAGGAAGAGACTGCAAAGTTTCTCACCTGTATATCGAAATCCATGAATAAATCCACCCGCAGATTTGCGAAAGTCAATACCATGACTGGCTGTTCCTACCACAAACAGACCCCGGTTATGCTTTGCTTCATAATTAGGGTTCAGCAAGGGGTATTTCCTTTTTAGCCCAGAATACGGCTTTAGTCTAACAGATCTGCAAAATAGTGACTGAAGTCAAAATATGTTAAGACAACAGAATACTAAACTTTACTTACAGGGGTTTTCCCATGAAGGACATTTATGACATATCCACAGGATATGTCATAAATGTCATAGATGCGGGTCCCACCTCTGGGACCCGCTCCTATCCCTAGAACAGAAATATATCTCACGCGGACTTCCGGCCACTTCATGATTACATGGCCGGGAGGTACGGAAACTGCCTAACTCGCTGAGCTACTTCCGTAACTGCCATTCCATACTATGAATGTTACAGAAAAACAGTGCAGCTCAGCAAGTTACACTGTTTCTGTAACTCCCAACCATGTAATGAGGAAGTGGCCGGCAGTCAGCGTGAGCACAAAAAGCTAGAACAGGGATTATGGGGCCCATTCTAGAGATAGGTGCCGGGTCCCAGAGGTGGGGCCCGCATCTATCTGACATTTATGACAAGCCTTGACAAAGACCCCTCACTCACTATGGGTCGAAACGTTGCCTTCGATTGTGAATGTCTTGACAATAAAAACCACTTTGAAGATTTGAAGACGTGTGCTGTTGTCCTACTACTTCTTTTGAAATTTACATCATGCCGGAGTGGGTTTGCCTGGCTTGACAGCGTGCACCGCATCAGATTCGGGATTAGTGCTGCTTCAAAAATTATTTTTCTCTTGATATCCTGTGGATATGTCATAAATGTCCTTCATGGGAAAACCCCTTTAAGGTGCCAGAGGTTACAATATAGCTGTGCTTATCTATTATGAGAACTGTAATGCCGGGGTAGGGAGACAGACAGGTGAGCCCTAATCTACCCGCCACTCAGTCCCTGCCTACTTGCAAAGGCCCGTCCTAGGCAATGGCGTACAACTGGGCGACGGTCCCTACGCTCACTATGTGCACGACAGACAAACAGACAGGGGTACACAGAAGCTAGGGGAACGGGGCAGTTGCCCACGGCAATACCGTGAGCAACAAGAGAAGTTAACGAGCCGAGTCAAACCAGGAGTGTACGAGGTACCAAACACAGAGCAGGAGAGTAGTGAACGAGCTGAGTCAAACCAGGAGTGTAAGAGGTACCAAACGTAGAGCAGGATAGTAGTCAGTAAGCCAGGGTCTATATGGAGCAGAGGACAAAAGTACAAGCAGCAGCAGCAGCAGAGCCAGGAAACCGACAGAATCACAGGCAAAGGAGAAGCAGGAAGTGAAGGTATAAATAGACAGAGGGCGGGAGCTAGCTCCGTCTGGCCAGGCTGTGATAGGCTCTCCCACTCCTCAGCCTCCCAGCCTGATTGGTAGAAGGAGGGGTCACTCGATCAGACTTAGGAGCAGATGCAGACTGACTAACCACGGGCGTCGACACAGAAGCTGTGTCTGGCAGATCCTTTACAAGAACTGTACCTATTTGTCACACTAAACAGTTTCTAATTTTCAACCCTTTAGTGACCAGCCTATTTTAGGCATTAATGATGGAGCAATTTTTCAGTTTTTCAGGTCTTTTTCAGTCACATTTCAAAAACCATAGCTTTATATTTTTCCGTAAACATAGTCGTCTGAGGGCTTTTTTTTTTTTGTGGGACAAATTTTTAATTGGTACCATTTTTGGTAAATACGATTTTTGACGGCTTTTTATTGCATTTTTTGGAATGCAGGATGAACAGAAAACAGAAATTCTGGCATTGTCTATTATTTAAATTTATACGTCATTCACCTAGCAGGTCAATTAACACAATAGTTTTATAGTTCACGTTGTTTCAGACATGGCGATACCATTTATGTGTAGCTTTTTTATTATATATTTTTTGTTTTCTTTCATAATAATTGTATTTTGTTTTCATTTTTTTTACTTGGGATTTTTCATATATTTAATAGTTACTTTATTCAACTCAATTTTTTACTTCTTTTTTAGTCCTACTATGGAACTTCACTATGCAGTCGTCGGATTGCTTTAATAATAGAATGCAATACTTCTGTACTGGCGTGTATTATGCCTGTCAGTGTGAAACTGACAGGCACTCTATTAGACTCTGCCTCTGGCAAACACTGTAGGCATACACTGATGGCAGGCCTGGGGGACTTTGCAAAACCTCCAGCTGCCATGGAAACCATCAGCACCCGGTGATTGAGTAGCGGGGGAGCCGAAGGGGTGACATCTAAGGCTATGTTCACACGGAGTATTTTGGGGGAGGAATATCTGCCTCAAAATTCAGTTTGGAACTTTGAGGCAGATTTTCCTCTCCCTGCACGCCGATTTTCGCGCCGTTTTTTGCCCGCGGCCATTGAGCGCCACGGGCATAAAACAGCGCGAAATACGCTTTCTCTGCTTCCCATTGAAGTCAATGGGAGGTCAGAGGCGGAAGCGCCCGAAGATAGGGCATGTCGCTTCTTTTTCCCGCGAGGCAGTTTTACTGCTCGCGGGAAAAAGACGCCGACGCCTCCCATTGAAATCAATGGGAGGCGTTTTCGGGCCGTCAAAAAACTCAGCAAAATACTCCGTGTGAACATAGCCTAAAGGGTTTCGCATAAACGACTGGGATTTGAGGTAACTCTGATCCCGGCCAGAAGAGCATGAGCCTGGCTGTCTTAAAAAGACAGCACTGTGCCAAAAGCACTCTTAATAACCGCCGCAAAAAAAGACGTATGGGAGATCAATAGGGGGTTAAACAAAATGCAATATTATACAAAGTTTTCATATAATTGCAAATTTATAATTTAAAATTAACAAGACAATCTATATCTAAATTTGAATGCATTAACAAATGGAAATTTATAAGAAGGAATAGTGCTTGTGCTCTTTACGAATCAACCTTGTTGGTTTTCATGAAGTATTTACCGACACAGATAATTTAACAGAACAATAAGAATCAAAAATACACAAGAAAATCCTAGGAAGACCTCCATTAAAATCCTTATTTCTGACGACCCTATCATGTCTCATAACTGAGAACTACATAAAGAATTATTCTACATGTGTACCAGAATATCAGCCATTTCACCCCTCCTTATCACAAATCATTGCCTGGTTGTAAGACAACTGGCTGCAGAAGGAGCATTCCTTCACTGCTCTATCTGCAATAGGAGTCCAGGAATCAGTGCCTGCTGTGGTGCATGATACCCAGGAGACCCCAAACCCATTCCCCACTAGTGTGTGTTTTCATGGTTTTGAATTTGGGAATTGTAGACTATAAGAACACCATAGTAGTAGGTGACATACTGTGCATTTCATATTATGTGAAGATAGTAAACATGCAACATAATTTTTTTACTAGCTGATCTGTAGTTTGAAAGCAGGAACATAAACATTAAAATATAACAATATAATTCATAGTAAGGCTATGTTCACTTCTGTGTTAAAGGCTCCATTAGGGGCCTCCATCACAGATCCGGTCCAAAATGCCACGGACACCATGACCTTACAAAACCCATTAAAAACAATAGATTCCGTTGGGTCGACGTTGGTGTCTGCCATATGACGGATCCGTCACTACTGTTACTTTCGTTTTTCTGCTCCTGTGACAGAGCAGAACAACTGAAATAGCAACGCAGATGTGAACATAGCCTAAAATAATGAAGGTTTTAACACTCATTGATTTGGATCTATAGGAGTAGTGTATTATATAACTCTAACATTTGTGGACTATACAAACACTATTTAGGCATATTTGAACAAAACATTCAGTACTTATCAAAAATGGAGAAGTCAAATTTCCAACCCAGGCAACGGATCACACGGTCATATGGTTCGCGAGCTGCAAAGTTATCCAAGTCATCCTGCAGAAGCATGGTAGCAGGTTTCATTGTGAGATTATTTGGAGGGTTTTTGTCCCTCTTCAGATAATGCTTGTGTGTAACATACAACTTTCCAGAATCATCCCGGATTAATGCCAAGTCAGAGAGATCTCCCTCCAGGAGTCCATCTAATGACTTCAGCTGGTATGTGTCTAAAAGGCCATTGTTAATAGCTCTGAAGAAGATAAAGAGGCAAATACATATATTGTGCAAAAAAAACAAAAACAATAGCATAGTCAAAAGGAAAGTCAACACTTGCAACCATTTTTGTAATTTGCAACTTTGCAAATAGTCTTAATTATCTCCTATCATTTTGTGTGTAGAGCTTTTTTACAGACTTATATGTTTCCAGACAACAAACAAACTCTGTGTAGTCTGATCCGCAATCACCCTCTCTTCCCTCCCTGTCCCTGTATGGGACAAATGAATGGTGCCAATGAAAACAGGATCAGACTACAAAGAGTTTGTTTGTAGTCCGTTACCATGGAAACATAAAGGACTGCATAAAAGCTATAGGCATAAAATGATAGGAGATATTTAATTAAGGCTATTTGCAAAGTTGATACATTTTTCATGTTATATGGATTGAAACAATAATAAAATGTATGTGAAGGTGGGCCTGCCATTTAAAGAGGCACCTTCTACTCATTGTACCCTCACAACAATGGTTTTTGTTTTATAATCCTTCATGGACTTACCTCAAGTCTCCAACATAGTGTGTGGACCAGGATAGTCTGACTCTAGAACGTCCAATCATATGTATAAAATTAGTGGAGCTAAAGATATTTTCAGCAGTTTCAAATGCTGAATTTCCACGTCCCAAAATTAGCACACTTTGTCCTGTGAAATTAGACGGGTCTATCGAAATGGTCTCATAGCCCTCTGCATACTCTTCTCCAGGAAATTCCACTTTATTAGCTAAAGACAATCCAGTGGCTACTAGGAGAACACTGAAACAGAGTGAAATATCATTATTACATTAACAAATTTGAAGTACATAATCCTTAAAGCAGATCTCTTTAGTATGGGGAAAGGTCCACTGCACTATTATCTCAAATTGCACAACATTATTTGCTAATACCAGCTAGCAAAGAATACAGCGGACGTATTCATGAGGGGAGCGCTTCTACGTCTCCTACCTCCCCTCTCATCAGTGATTGATGGTTGCCATGTCTACAGCAAATGTGCTGCTGTTTGTGCTGTGTGGGCTAATAGTGCAGTGGACCGGTCTCCATTCTATACTGCCCTTAAACCGGCATTGTAGAATGACAAATTCGCTTCAAAGAGTAAATACAACAGTGACCTTTAGTTACAACTATATGCAAATTAAATAAATACTTTTTAGCCTAAATTGATAAAACAATAAAATTCTCAATAAACTTGCCTTCATAAATCTTCACCTTTCCCTCGCTGATGCTGCTCTGGTTCACTAACACCTTTCTGTTTATGCTCTGGATAAACATTTGAAACAGGGGAGAGAGTGCCTGGACCACTGGGCAGTCAGCTGTACTACATTCTGATTGGCGGATGACTGTATTAGGCTTTGTTCACATCTGGGTTGGGGTTCCGTTCATGGGTTTCGTCAGACCTTTCCGTGAGGGGATCCCATGAACGGAAACCAATTTGAATAATAAGGCTTCCGTTGCTAATGATTCGTCTCCGTTCCGTAAGGTTTCCGTTTTTTCGGTGGAATCAATAGCGTAGGGACTCCCTGACAGAAAGGTCTGACGGAACCCTGATGCAGATGTGAAATAAGCCTTGACTGTGAGACACCAGGCAGTGTGACAATACAGTACAATGCTCCCATTGTTTGAAATGCTTACACAAGAGAAATCATCCTCACTTCTTCCTGCTCCCGCCACTACTACCAACAGATTATCACACCTCTTCACTTGTTTCTGAGCTCCACAGACCTGCAATTCCAACCTCAATTCTGCAACCAACTTCAAGTTTGTTTGGATTATGCTGTAAAGTGGTATGTTACATATTTAACCCTTTCAGGACTGAGCCAATTTTTGCGGGAGGAGTTGTAGTTTCTATTGGCACCATTTAACCCCTTTCCGCAAAATGGTACGTCGGCATAACAAGTACATTACCGCAATCCGATGTACCAGACCCGTCATGAAGATAAAGCGAGCACAGGAGATGTGCTTGCTTCATCTTTATATAGTTACATAGTTAGTACGGCTGAAAAAAGACACATGGCCATCAAGTTCAACCCAGGGGTAGGGAAAAATTTTGTGGGTGTCAGCTGTAATATACCGCCGATCGCCGCCGTTAAATAAATAAAAAGTTTTAGATAATAAAAACAATAAATCGCCCTGTTTCCCTGAATAAGTCCTTTATAAATGAATAAAAAAAAAAAAGATACATAATAGGTATCGCCACATTCGGAACGGCCTGAACTATAAAAATATCACGTTATTTTTACCGCACGGTGAACACCGTAAAAAAATGTAATACAAAACAAAAGGGACTTCCGGTTCCGGCGCTGGGATGTGAGGACGGAGTTGCATGAGCTCCTGAAGCCCTGATCCCCTAACCCATCGACGCCACACACCCGCAGGATATAACCACCCCGGCGTTTGGAGGAGAGTTGGGTGACAAGAACCGGGCGGTTTATGGAGAGATATCTCCTCCGGAGCGGCAGCAGAGAGATCTCCTGCCCGGCCGAACACAGCACACGAGGTGAGGCGCCATCCAAGATGGCGGTGCCTCTGCAGCCATCACTTTCACAGAGCCGGTCTCAGAGCCCAGAAATACAGAGGGAAATGTTATCGCCGTCGGTAATGACTGAGTCTCAGATTGATTATCGGAAGCTGGCAATTGAGGTGGCTACCCAACTGGCCACCGACATCAGAGACTCCCTAATAGCCACAGTCACAACAACGCTCCAAAAACTCCAAAATGAGGTGACATCTCATGGCAATCGACTAGATGAATTGGAACAGCGGGTTGGTCTCATGGAAGATGAATCCGCAGGGGCACATACCTGCATTAGAGGCCTAATGCGAGATAACACAAAACTCAGGGACCGCTTAGAAGATCTTGAGAATCGTTCCAGAAGGAATAATCTACGGATAGTAGGACTGCCTGAGCATATGAGACCGCAGCTTCTCCAGGGCATCTGCGAGACGGAGTTACCAGAAGCGCCAGGCCTGACCAGATCTTGCAGAGTGGAAAGGGCGCACCGAGTGGGCCCCCCTGGTCCGAGCGCCAACGCCAAAGGAGAGCCGCAAATCAGACCGCGCCAGGTGATCATGCGTTACTTGGATTACAATGATAAAGAGGAACTTCTGCGCACTTTCCGGAACCGTAACACCCCTCTGCATATAAGGGGTGCAAAAATCATCCTGTTTGCAGATTATTCGGCAGAAGTCACAAGGCGTCGGAGAGCATTTGGAGGGGTCTGCACCTCCCTTTACAAACGCAAAATCAAATTCCAACTACAATATCCGGCCACCTTGAGGATCATGCAGACGGATGGCGCCACCAAGGTATTCCACAATCCTGAGGAGGCGGCATTATATGTAGACAAGAATCCTGGACTTCGGGGCCAAAAAAAATCGGGAGAGGAGACGGCGAGTCAAGGTACAGGAGGGGAAGGACCCCGTGCACCAGTTTCTCCACCGAGGGACTGTACATGGTCAGATATCGCCCGCAATTCCACTTCCTCACCCAAGCAACAACGGGGCAGAATCGTCTAAGACGCCACACCGACAACGCTCAGAAAACCGGCTTGCAACCATCCCGGACTGATAAGTATCTCATAGGGGCTCCATGGGCGCATTTGATTGTGCCTTATATATTCATGTGGCAATTGGTTCTGGTGGGATGTTATTTCGACAAAATTCCTGCTATAATAGGCATAAGCACTTGTACCCGTGATGTATAGGAAGTCCAACTTATTTTAATATTTTAAAATTTGAAATATGAAGATCCAGTATGTTACGAAAAGATGGCGGGAAGGGGAGGGGGGGGGGAGGGGTCACAGACCAGAAAAAAGTGAAGTTATGTATGCCAATTTAAAGTTTGTCTCACAGGAAATGCTGGTGACATTCCTGGATGGGCATTTTGTTGTTAAAGGTTGTGCCAATTCTCTGGCACCAAATGTAAATGTTGTTATTGTAATGTTGGGAGCAATCTGGAGCAGACGCCGCCGAGCGGCTACCAAGGCAGCAAAGCACTCTTGCCTAGAAATAGATATATATGACCAGTCAATAGTGAACCTTTTCGGAACGCCCAATTTATGCAGCTGACCTCATGGAATGTAAAGGGGCTCAGGTCCCCTAACAAGAGAATGATGGTACTCCGTTACTTAAAAAAACTCCATACAGACATCGCTCTTCTTCAGGAGACACATTTGGAGGAGAGCGACTTCCACCGCATGAAAAAATTGTGGGTGGGCCAAGTATACGGCTCTTCAGCTTGTGGCCGTAAAGCGGGGGTACTTATTTTAATAAATAGAAACCTGGTACATGAGGTAATTCATACTGATGCAGATAAGGAAGGGCGACTGCTCCATATTACTCTAAGCACACCATGCGGGGTATTAAGCATTTATAACGTGTATGGACCTAACAGTGATAATATTTCGTTTTTCAATGGTTTGGAGAGGGCCCTTCTGTCAGATAATGCCCAGCACAAAATAGTGGGAGGTGATTTTAATTCAGTTTCTGATCACAAGGAGGATAGACGCACACACAATTCACAAAGCACGGAATCCATTCCTACAAGGGCCCCCAGAAAACAGGACCGAGTCTTAGGACCCCTGATGGAAAGAGCACACTTAATAGATCCCTGGAGAAGGGGTAACCCGGATGCCCGGGAATTTACGCATTACTCCCACGCTCAACAGTCCTGGTCCAGGATAGACTACCTTTTAATATCTCCAACATTACAACCGAGGCTGGGGGTCGCCGAGATAGGGGACCTAGTGATCTCAGATCACGCCCCGGTACGGGTAGATTTCCAGGAAATATATCCCAGAGGATCAGACTTCATATGGAGATTCCCGGCTCATTTAGCAACTGATGACACCTTTGTGAGACAGCTAAGAGGGTGGTGGTTAGAATACACGTCGACGAATTCAGGACACAGAGATGACCCCTCACTGTTCTGGGATACGGCCAAGGCAGTGCTGAGGGGGAGCATAATGGCATATACAGTCAGCAAAAAACGGGAAATAACGCAAAAATTTAATGCCTCTAGTGCTACACTGAGGGCAACTTATACAGCATACTTGGCACACCCTACATTGGATGCTAGACAGGCCTGGATTCAGGCAAAACAATCTTTTGACGAGTGGGCAGCTCAGAAAGAAACACTACATACTCGACACTTTGAAGCTACTTTACATAAGTTTGGAAATAGGGCGGATAAACTTTTGGCCAATATGGCTCGACGAAAACGCTCAGTGCAACACATAGCGAAATTGAGGGATCATAATGGGCGAGAAACATGCGATCCATCTAGTATTAACACCATCCTGGCCAAATTCTATGAGGAGCTGTACTCTGATACATCTTCCCTTCCGCTGACAGACACACTGTTAGACAAGGTCACTTTACCGGTCATTTCCGCGGAACAGTTGCAACTTCTAAATGCCAGGGTCACAAGGGAGGAGGTAGATGAGGCAATAAGAAACCTAAAAAATAGTAAGGCACCTGGCCCAGATGGGCTGACCGGCGAATTTTTTAAAGTAATGCGGGAACAGATTACGGAGACTTTGGTCTCCTTGTTTAACAATGCTCTGGGAGAGGAGGGACTACCACCATCAGCAGACACATCTTATGTGAAATTATTGCTAAAACCTGGAAAGGATCCCCTACTACCAGGGTCATACAGGCCCATATCGCTCATAAACGTGGACGCCAAACTCCTTTCCAAAATCATAGCTGATAGGTTAGCGAATATAATGCCGTTCCTCATAGCCCCAGAACAAGTAGGTTTTATTAAAGGTAGGTCGGCGGTCACTAACATTAGGACGGTTCTGGCAGTGTTAGATAGAGTAATGCATAACCCATTTCCAGAGGAACATTCGGCTTTACTTTTACTAGATGCGGAGAAAGCTTTTGACAATGTCCGATGGAAATGGTTGGATGCAGTCCTGGATAGGATGGAAATAACGGGGGCATTCAGGATCTTATTACACCACATTTACAAAGACCCTAAGGCTAGAATCTCCACACCGGGCTTTCTATCTAAACCATTCAGTCTGTGTAAAGGTACAAGGCAGGGGTGTCCGCTATCGCCACTATTGTTCAATCTGGCATTGGAGCCGCTGGCACGTTATTTGGCGTCATCCAATCTATATACAGGCATAAGGGTGGGAGAGATGGAGGTCAAGGAAACGTTGTTTGTAGATGACATCCTGTTATTTCTCGCAAACCCCCTTAAAGATGTTTCGCGTATCTTTCAGGCATTGAACGACTTTGGGAGCTATTCAGGGTACAAAGTTAACACGTTAAAATGCCAGTTATTAGATTTGGGAACACAGGACCCAGCATATAGGCGGTCCCTAGCCACCCTGGATGTTGAGATGGCAAAGCCAAACATTACTTATCTGGGTATTAAGGTGGGTCGAGCACCCAACTCCCTATATGATCTAAATTATCCTCCCCTTATACAGGATATCCAAGCAGATCTTCTGAGATGGCACAGTCTACCTCTATCACTTATGGGAAGGAGCTGTTTGGTCAAAATGTCAGGATTTGCGAAATTACTCTACCCGCTCCAGACTATTCCTCTTCTGGTCAAGCACTCAGATATCAATATACTCAACTCATCATTTACCAAATTCATATGGGGGAGAAAGAAACCGAGAATAGCGCTCACAAAACTCATGATGCGGAAGGAGGGGTCAATTTCCCTAACATCCGGGGTTATAACCTGGCCTGTCTGAGTAGACACTTGCTAGACTGGAAACACAACACAGAGTTCCACTCCAACACTAGATTGGAGAGACAGCTAGCAAAACCTTGGGATCTCATGGCTCTGGTGCACACAACGTTCACTTGTCTCCCAAAGATCGTCAAGAAATCATCTCTGTTTTACGAGATACCATCATTGCCTGGAAGGTACTGCGCAAACATTATAATCTTTCTTACCGCATTTCAAAACATATGCCCTTATGGCAGCACCCAGAGTTTGCAGCAGGAAGATCTAACAAACTAATGTCAGAATGGAGGGAGAAAGGGGTAGCGACACTGGGGGATATGTTTCACGCACAGGATAAGAGGTGGTTAACCTTGCAAGAGCTCCAGAATAAATACGTTTTTGCACGGCATCAGCACTTACAATACATGCAAATAGTAAATCACTGTAAAACTAAACTTGCGGATGTAGCGGATGAGGTCCCCCCCAACCTGTTTGACTCATGGTTCACGGACAATCACAGACACTCCATTTCCCAATTATATAGTACACTCAGACCATTACTACTGAAGATGTCCCAGGAGCAGGCCTTTGGGAGATGGGAAAAACTGTTTCATTTACCAGGCATTGAAAGGCATATTGAAAAAGGGCTGGTGGATTTCAGGGCGCACGTACACAACGAAAACTGGAGGGAAACTCAATTGAAGATTATACACCAAGCAATATATGCATTTACCCTGGCCCCCTCCGCCTCACAACCAGATAGGAAAACGTCATGCCCTAGATGTAATATCTCAAAGACGGACATGTATCATGGCCTTTGGGCGTGTGCACATATTCAGCCATTCTGGGGGGAGATAACATCCTTAATGCAGCAGGTGGGCAGGTTCCACGGGACTGTAGCTCCAATGGAGGTCTTATTCCATATACAACATGATGGAGAATTAGAAGAGGCAGAAGTGACACATTTATCCCCCATGGCTCATGCCACACTGATAGTGGCAAAGAGATGCATACTCCAAAACTGGCTGGTAGCTGAAGTACCGACTCAGAATATGGTGGTCCAGGGGTTGAGGAAACTGTTTTATCTAGACCGCATTGGCATATTACAGAATAAAGACACGCAGAGTAAAAAATTATTTGAGAAATGGAAGCTTTTCCTCACAAAATATTTCACTAGTACAGAACGAAGGGACATTATAGGCCCATTCACAGGAACACCATGGTACTTGATTGAGGATCTCAAGGGCACTTTAGGGGCACTGAAAATACCACGGGAGTAAAGCGTATATCTCCTCTTTGATTTCTTTCTTCTTGCGGACTAGCTGCCTGAGCGGGTGAACTGCTTCACGAAGCTCCAGATGTTATGTATGCTCTAATTTTTTATTTGTTTTTTGTATTGTTTTGATGTGTTAGTTAGGCAGTTACGCGAGTTTATGTAACTATGTTTACAGGACTACCCGACATGTGGGGTTAAAGGATGGGAAGGACAGAGGAGATGAAGGAGGGTTGATAGCATCTGGGGAATACCATCCACGATTAAACCTATTTTGTTAGGAAGTATTTACTATCTCATGTTCATTTGTACATTTTTTGTAATGTTTATTATTATGGCAATGCATTACTGTATGATTTGTTTTTCTTTGGAAAAATTCAATAAAAATATGTTATAAAAAAAACAAAAAACAAAAAGGACAGAATTTCTTTTTTTGGGCACCTTGTCTCATGAAAATTTTTATAAAAAGTGATCAAAAAGTGGTACCCCCAAAAACTACAGTGTGTCACACAAAAAAACAAGCCCTCCCACAGCGATATCAACTGAAAAATAAAAAAGTTATGGCTGTCAGAAACTGGCGACAGTAAAACATGATTTTGTTTTAGAAAATACTATTTTTATAGTGGGAAAGTAGTAAAACTTTAAAAAATGATATAAATTTGGTGTCGCTGTAATCGCATCGACCAACAAAATGAAGTTAACATGTTGTTTATACTGCATGGTGAACATTGTAAAAAAAGAAGAAACAAAACCAACAAAACCATGCTAGAATTGCTGTTTTTTGGTTTTCTCGCCTCTCAAAAAATGTAATAAAAATAGTGTTAAAAAAAAAAAATCACATGTACCCCAAAATGGAACCAATAAAAATTACAGCTGGTTTCCAAAAAAAAAAAAAAGCCCTCACACAGCTCCGTCAACTGAAAAATAACACGTTCTGACTCTCAAAACGCAATAATTCAAAATGATGTTAAATGACGGCCCAAACAATTTTTTTAGGTACAGTAGTTTTTCACTAAAAACCCCACATCATCATTTGCTAGACATCACAGGTGGACCCGTAGATGCAGCGGAGATGAGGAAACTTTAGGGCATTGTGCTGCTTAAAGGGCTAGTGAAAAACTCAAATACTGGAGCGCATATATTTTGTACAATACCCAAAAAAGCCAGCCTGTGCATAAAGGATTGTTTCAAAGCGTACCACACCAATCCATGGATTATTAATTTTATTATTCATTCACCCCATTATTACATCATCCTATTATGCCCTGATGTACTCCGCCCAGCTAACATATTGTAATGGCAGGAAGGAGGTGAAGGGAACAAGTGAGCCCTAATCTACCCACCGCCCTGTCCCTGCCTACTTGCAACGACCCGCCCTAGGCGACGGGGTACAACTTGGCGGCGGTCCCTACGCTGTCTAAGTGCAAGGGAGTACAAACAGGGAACACGCAAGGGAATACAGTAGCCCACGGAACGCCGCGAGGAAACGGAGCGGTGAATGAGCCAGTCAGGATCAGGAAGTAGTGGAGTATACAAACGGGAGCACGGAGCAGAAGCAAGCCAGGGGCAGAGCAACGCAGGATAAACGGAACTGAAGCAAGGCAGAAGCACGGCAGAAGCAGGCTGGAGCAAGGCAGCAGTGGGGCCAGGAATCCAAGAAGATAACAAGCAAGGAGGAAGAGAAAACGGCAGGTATAAATGGACAGGGGGCGGAGCTAACTCTGACTGACCAGGCCGCGATAGGCTCTCCCACTCCTGAGCCTGCCACCCTGATTGGTGGGAGCAGGTGTCAGTCTCAGAGGTCTGGCCTCAGGTGTCGACTGATTAATTCTGGGAGTATACCCAGACGTAGTGCCTGGCAGATCCTTTACAGTACTCCCCCTTTTATGAGGGGCCACCGGACCCTTACTAAGAGGACCCGGTTTAGTGGGGAAGAAAAGGTGGAACCTCCTGATCAATACCCCAGCGTGAACATCTCGAGCAGGTACCCAAGTCCTCTCCTCCGGCCCGTATCCTCTCCAATGGACCAGGTACTGGAGGGAGCCCTGGATCATCCTACTGTCCACAATCTTGGCCACCTCTGTGGTTTGAAAAAAACAAGTGGTTTGTATATCAAGTGGAGTTCCAAAAACCGGATTGATTTACTGTGTTGTGTGTGACAAAGTGGGGGGCCATTGTATGTGATATATGTATTGATTGCTTGCTTGCTACAAAGTTTGCAAAAGTGACATTATTTAAAACTATTTTTTTTTTCCCTTGCAGTTTCCTTCCTGCTGAGTAGCTGAGTAAGGGGGAGGGGTTAGCTGCTACCAGGTGCTATAAATCAGGCCTCAGTACTCTGTAGAGCCTGCTCTGTGGTTTGAAAAAAACAAGTGGTTTGTATATCAAGTGGAGTTCCAAAAACCGGAGTTGAAAAGAGGAGTTAAAGCCCCAGTAAGTGCTCTTCTACTTCTTTTTATTTTTGATTAACACCTGTTTGCTGTTTTTTTGTAACTTGGATAATGGATAGCAAGATTGGAGGTTTTCTTCAGTGCACAGTTTGCCATATGTATGCACGACTGGAGCCGGAGTTCCAGGGTGAATATCTCTGTGGCAGATGTGAGCATGTTGTTCACCTGGAATCTCGTATTAGAGATCTGGAGGAGCAGAATGCAACACTGAGGAGGATAGACAATTTTGAGCGGAGCTTGCTGCTCACAGAGCATGCAGTTAGTGGGTTACAACTGGAGGGTGAAGACATGGGTGAGCAGGATCAGGTAAGTAGCTGGGTTAATGTAGTTAGGGGCAGTAGAAAGGGGTCAAAGACAAGGAAGGCCGATCCGGTTTCTGACATTCCAGGCAAAATTGCCAAGTTGGGTGATGATGCGAGGGTGTCAGTCTCAGAAATGGCAGCCCTAGTGGATACTGATCTCCCTAACAGCCGGGAGAACAGCCCAGCTAGTAGTCGGCGGGATGGTAATGCAGGTAAGCCAAGACAATTGATAGGTGTAGGGGATTCTATAATCAGGAAGACGGATAGAATAATTTGTCGCCAAGACCACCTCAACCGAATGGTTTGCTGTCTCCCTGGTGCCAGGGTTCGGCATGTGGTGGAACGGGTGGACAAATTGCTGGGAGGGGCTGGTGATGATCCAGCTGTCGTGGTCCATGTCGGTACCAACGACAGAATAAATGGTAGGTGAAGGAGCCTTAAGAATAATTTTAAAGAACTAGGCTACAAGCTGAAGGGAAGGACCTCCAAAGTAGTATTCTCAGGAATACTGCCTGTGCCATGCGCATCACAGGAAAGACAGCGGGAGCTCAGGGAGTTAAATGCATGGCTGAAGTCTTGGTGTAGAGGAGAAGGATTTGGGTTCCTAGAGCACTGGGCTGACTTTTCATTGGGGTACAAACTGTATTCTGCAGATGATTTGCACCTAAATGGAAGGGGGTCCGCTGTGCTGGGGGAGAGAATTCTAGCTGGGGTGGCGGAGTATTTAAACTGGGGCTGAGGAGGGAGGTCAATGTAGAAAAAAAAGGGGTAGCCAGGTTAGAGAGGGGTCAGACTATATTGGTGGGGGGAGAAACAGAATGTGGGGAGAGGACTAGACAACAGGATAAGGAGATCCTTTCGTTACAAAACATCAGTGTAAATAAAAAGGCCCGATTAATGTCAAATCACATTTCTGATAATAAAAGTGAAAAACTGACAGGCAAGTTAAAGTGTATGTTCACAAATGCCAGAAGTCTAGCAAGCAAAATGGGGGAGCTGGAGGCCTTGATACTGGAAGAAAATATAGATATAGTTGGTGTTGCTGAAACATGGCTGGACTCTTCACATGACTGGGCTGTAAATCTACAGGGTTTTACACTTTTTCGGAAAGACAGGACAAATAGGAAAGGTGGTGGTGTATGTCTGTATGTGAGAAATGATATGAAGGCGAGTGTGAAAGAGACAATAGTGGGTGAATACTGTGAGGAGGTTGAAACCTTGTGGGTGGAACTAGAAAGGGAGGTAAACACTGAAAAAATTACTTTTGGTGTAATCTATAGACCCCCCAATATAACTGAGGAGATGGAAGTTCAGCTATATAAACAGATGGAGCGGGCTGCACAGGCGGGTACTGTAGTGATAATGGGAGATTTTAATTTCCGGGATATTAATTGGTGTCATGGTTCGGCTTCAACTGCAAAGGGGAGACATTTCCTCAACCTGTTGCAGGAAAATTTTATGGGCCAGTTTGTGGAAGACCCGACTAGAGGTGAAGCTCTGTTGGATCTGGTCATTTCTAATAATGCAGATCTTGTTGGGAATGTCAATGTTCGTGAAAACCTCGGTAACAGTGATCATAATATAGTTACATTTTACCTATACTGTAAAAAACAAACACAGGCTGGGAGGGCAAAAACATTTAATTTTAAGAAAGCCAATTTCCCCAGGATGAGGGCGGCAATTCAGGATATAGACTGGGAAGAACTAATGTCAAATAATGGGACAAATGATAAATGGGAGATTTTCAAATCTACTTTGAGTTATTATAGTGCAAAATTTATTCCTACAGGTAACAAGTATAAACGACTCAAATTAAACCCCACATGGCTTACACATTCTGTGAAAGGGGCAATACATGACAAAAAAAGGGCATTTAAAAAATACAAATCTGAGGGTACAGCTGTAGCCTTTGTAAAATATAAGGAGCTTAATAAAATCTGTAAAAATGTAATAAAATTAGCAAAAATACAAAATGAAAGGCAGGTGGCCAAGGATAGTAAAACAAATCCCAAAAAATTCTTCAAGCATATAAATGCAAAAAAGCCCAGGTCTGAATATGTGGGACCCCTAGATAATGGTAATGGGGAGTTGATCACAGGGGATCAAGAGAAGGCAGAGTTACTAAATGGGTTCTTTAGCTCTGTATATACAACTGAAGAAGGAGCAGCTGATGTAGCCGGTGCCAGTGCTGTTAATATATCAGTTGATATACTGAATTGGATGAATGTAGAGATGGTCCAAGCTAAATTAAATAAAATAAATGTGCACAAGGCCCCGGGACCAGATGGGTTACACCCTAGAGTTCTTAAAGAGCTTAGTCCAGTTATTTCTGTCCCCCTTTTCATAATATTCAGAGAATCTCTAGTGACTGGTATAGTGCCAAGGGACTGGCGCAGGGCAAATGTGGTGCCTATTTTCAAAAAGGGCTCTATGTCTTCCCCGGGTAATTATAGACCAGTAAGCTTAACATCCATCGTGGGGAAAATGTTTGAGGGGCTATTGAGGGACTATATACAGGATTATGTGACAATAAATAGCATTATAAGTGACAGCCAGCACGGTTTTACTAAGGACAGAAGTTGTCAAACTAACCTAATCTGTTTTTATGAAGAGGTGAGCAGAAGTCTAGACAGAGGGGCCGCTGTGGATTTAGTGTTTTTGGACTTTGCAAAGGCATTTGACACTGTCCCCCATAGACGCCTAATGGGTAAATTACGGACTATAGGTTTAGAAAATATAGTTTGTAATTGGATTGAGAATTGGCTCAAGGACCGTATCCAGAGAGTTGTGGTCAATGATTCCTACTCTGAATGGTCACCGGTTATAAGTGGTGTACCCCAGGGTTCAGTGCTGGGACCCCTACTATTCAACTTATTTATTAATGATATAGAGGATGGGATTAATAGCACTATTTCTATTTTTGCAGATGACACCAAGCTATGCAATATAGTTCAGACTATGGAAGATGTTCATGAATTACAGGCAGATTTAAACAAACTAAGTGTTTGGGCGTCCACTTGGCAGATGAAGTTTAATGTAGATAAATGTAAAGTTATGCATCTGGGTACCAACAACCTGCATGCATCATATGTCCTAGGGGGAGCTACACTGGCGGATTCACTTGTTGAGAAGGATCTGGGTGTACTTGTAAATCATAAACTCAATAACAGCATGCAGTGTCAATCAGCTGCTTCAAAGGCCAGCAGGATATTGTCGTGTATTAAAAGAGGCATGGACTCGCGGGACAGGGATGTAATATTACCACTTTACAAAGCATTAGTGAGGCCTCATCTAGAATATGCAGTCCAGTTCTGGGCTCCAGTTCATAGAAAGGATGCCCTGGAGTTGGAAAAAATACAAAGAAGAGCAACGAAGCTAATTAGGGGCATGGAGAATTTAAGTTATGAGGAAAGATTGAAAGAATTAAACCTATTTAGCCTTGAAAAAAGACGACTAAGGGGGGACATGATTAACTTATATAAATATATTAATGGCACATACAAAAAATATGGTCAAATCCTGTTCCTTGTAAAACCCCCTCAAAAAACAAGGGGGCACTCCCTCCGTCTGGAGAAAAAAAGGTTCAAGCTGCAGAGGCGACAAGGCTTCTTTACAGTGAGAACTGTGAATCTATGGAATAGTCTACCGCAGGAGCTGGTCACAGCAGGGACAGTAGATGGCTTTAAAAAAGGGTTAGATAATTTCCTAGAACAAAAAAATATTAGCTCCTATGTGTAGAAATTTTTCCTTCCCTTTTCCCTTCCCTTGGTTGAACTTGATGGACATGTGTCTTTTTTCAGCCGTACTAACTATGTAACTATGTAACTATGTAACCTCGAATTCCACCCCCTCAGGGGTGAGAACGGGAACAGGAGGTTTCCTCGAGGGGGACCAGGACGGGGA
The DNA here is from genome assembly GCF_050947455.1 of Rhinoderma darwinii. Taxonomy (NCBI): domain Eukaryota; kingdom Metazoa; phylum Chordata; class Amphibia; order Anura; family Rhinodermatidae; genus Rhinoderma; species Rhinoderma darwinii. The sequence goes on along the minus strand of NC_134693.1, from coordinate 68,318,034 downwards.
GCAGCGTTTCAGGAGGGAGGCATGGAAGATGTCGTGTATGCGAAAGGATGGGGGCAGCTCCAGACGGAAGGATACAGGGTTGAGGACTTCAATGACCTTATAAGGTCCAATAAATCGGGGAGCAAACTTCCTGGACGGGACCTTAAGGCGCAAGTTCCTCGACGACAACCACACCAGATCCCCGACGACAAACCGGGGGTTAGCAGAACGTCTACAATCAGCCTGAATCTTTTGTACGCTCTGGGACGCCTCTAGGTTCTTCTGAACCTGGGCCCAGACTGTGCACAGTTCCCGATGAACGTCCTCTACCTCGGGATTATTGGAACAACCAGGGGAAACGGAGGAGAACCTAGGATTAAACCCGAAATTACAGAAAAACGGGGAGACCCCTGACGAGTTACTGACCCGGTTATTCAGGGAAAATTCGGCGAGGGGAAGGAATGAGACCCAATCAAATTGACAGTCAGAAATGAAACACCTTAAATATTGTTCCAGGGATTGGTTAGTCCTTTCCGTTTGGCCATTAGTTTCGGGATGGAAGGCGGAGGAGAAGGATAGATCAATCTCCAACTTTTTACAAAAAGCTCTCCAAAATAAGGAAACAAATTGTACCCCTCTGTCCGAAACGATATTGACTGGGGCCCCATGGAGACGCAGAATGTGTTTCACAAACAAAGAAGCTAACGTCTTGGCGTTAGGTAGTTTCTTAAGGGGCACAAAGTGGCACATCTTGATGAAGCGGTCTACTACCACCCACACCACCGACTTGCCCTGAGATGGAGGCAAATCGGTGATAAAATCCATGGAGATATGGGTCCAAGGTCTCTGGGGAATGGGCAAGGAACGTAGTAAGCCCGCAGGTCGGGACCTAGGGGTCTTGGACCTAGCACAGATCTCACAAGCGGCGACGTAAGCCCTAACGTCTTTAGGCAACCCAGGCCACCAATAGTTTCTGGTAATGAGGAGTTTGGTACCCAAGATGCCAGGATGACCAGATAGAGCGGAGTCATGGTTTTCCCTGAGTACCCTTAGCCGGTATTGCAGGGGGACAAACAGTTTGTCCCCAGGGAGGTTCCCGGGAGCTGAACCTTGATCAGCCGCGATGTCAGAGGCTAAGTCAGAATCAGTGGCAGAAACAATTATACCAGGAGGCAAAATACAAGCAGGATCCTTCTCAGAAGGAGGATTAGCAATGAAACTACGTGACAGTGCATCAGCCTTAATATTTTTGGACCCAGCCCTATAGGTAACCAAGAAATTAAATCTGGTAAAGAATAGTGCCCAACGAGCTTGTCTAGGATTAAGCCTCCGGGCAGATTCTAGGAAAACCAGATTCTTGTGGTCAGTAAGGACCGTTACCTGGTGTCTGGCCCCCTCCAAGAAGTGACGCCACTCTTCAAAAGCCCATTTAATGGCTAAAAGTTCGCGGTTGCCAATATCATAGTTACACTCCGTGGGCGAAAACTTCCTGGAGAAGTAAGCACAGGGGCGGAGATGGGTGAGGGAGCTGGTACCCTGGGACAAGACGGCCCCCACTCCCACCTCGGACGCGTCAACCTCCACAATAAATGGCTCCCTTTGGTTGGGCTGAACCAGCACGGGGGCCGAGATAAAGCACTTCTTGAGGGTCTCAAAAGCCTGGACGGCCTCAGGGGGCCAATGGAGGACATCAGCACCCTTGCGAGTGAGGTCCGTAAGAGGCTTAGCGACGACCGAGAAGTTGGCAATAAATCTCCTGTAATAATTAGCGAACCCCAAAAAACACTGTAGCGCCTTCAGGGAGGCAGGTTGGACCCATTCCGCCACAGCCTGAAACTTGGCAGGGTCCATGCGGAATTCATGAGGAGTGAGGATTTGACCTAAAAATGGTATCTCCTGTACCCCAAACACACATTTTTCGGTCTTCGCAAACAGATTATTTTCCCGAAGGACCTGGAGGACCTTCCTGACATGCTCCACGTGCGAGGACCAGTCCTTGGAAAACACCAGTATGTCATCAAGGTACACTACAAGAAAATTACCCAGGTAATCTCTCAGAATTTCATTAATAAAATTCTGGAAGACGGCAGGGGCATTACACAACCCAAAGGGCATGACTAGGTATTCGAAATGACCTTCGGGCGTGTTGAACGCAGTTTTCCACTCATCCCCCTCTTTGATGCGGATAAGGTTATATGCCCCCCGTAGATCGAACTTAGAGAACCATTGGGCCCCATGAACCTGATTAAAAAGATCCGGAATCAAAGGAAGGGGATACTGGTTCCTTACTGTGATCTTATTCAATTTCCGATAATCAATGCACGGCCTAAGACCACCATCCTTCTTCCCCACGAAGAAGAAGCCAGCACCTACAGGAGAAGTCGAGGGGCGAATGTAACCCTTGGCCAGGCATTCTTGGATATACTCCCTCATAGCTTTACGTTCAGGACATGAAAGATTAAATATCCTCCCCTTAGGAAGCTTGGCACCAGGCACCAAATCGATGGCGCAATCGTAATCTCTATGAGCGGGCAACACCTCGGAGGCCTCCTTAGAAAACACATCAGCGAAGTCCTGAACAAACTCAGGAAGCGTGTTTACCTCCTCCCGGGGAGAAATAGAGTTAACAGAAAGACATGACATAAGACATTCACTACCCCATTTGGTAAGCTCCCCAGTATTCCAATCAAACGTGGGATTATGCAACTGCAACCAGGGAAGACCTAATACCAGATCGGACGATAATCCCTGCATCACCAGTACATAGCACTGCTCCAAATGCATGGAGCCAACACGGAGTTCAAAAACAGGAGTATGCTGAGTAAAATAACCATTAGCAAGAGGAGTGGAGTCGATACCTACTACAGGGATAGGATAAGGTAAATCAATAAAAGGCATCTTTAGAGACATAGCAAATTCCACAGACATGATATGAGCCCGAATCCACGAAGGCACTGCCAGTGGCAGACCGGCCAGCAAACGAGACCTGAAAGGGAAGCAAAATCTTATTGCGTTTAGTATTAACGGGAAATACCTGTGCGCCCAAGTGACCTCCCCGATGATCACTTAGGCGCGGAAGTTTTCCGGCTGCTTATTCTTGCGCCTGGGACAGGTGTTCAGTAGATGCTTGTCGTCCCCACAATAGAAGCAGAGACCATTCTTCCTGCGAAACTCTCTACGTTGTCGAGGGGACATGGAGGCCCCGAGTTGCATAGGTACCTCCGAGTCCTCCGTGGAAGAGCGAGGAGACGGGACCTCGGGGGGAATCGCAGGGCAGTCAGAGGGGAAAACATTGAAACGTTCAAGCTGACGTTCCCTGAGACGTCGGTCAAGTCGTACTGCTAGGGCCATAACCTGGTCTAGGGAGTCAGAAGAGGGGTAGCTAACCAGCAGATCCTTCAGGGCGTCAGATAATCCTAACCTAAACTGGCACTTTAGGGCCGGGTCGTTCCACCGAGAAGCTACGCACCACTTTCTAAAATCAGCACAGTATTCCTCAACAGGTCTCCTACCCTGACGTCAGGTCACCAGCTGACTCTCGGCTAAGGCAGTCCTGTCAGTCTCGTCGTAAATGAGACCGAGGGCAGAGAAAAACCGATCAACGGAGGAAAGTTCAGGGGCGTCAGGAGCCAAGGAGAAGGCCCACTCTTGGGGCCCTTCCTGGAGTCGGGATATAATGATACCCACCCGCTGGTTCTCCGAACCTGAGGAGTGAGGTCTTAGGCGGAAATAAAGTCTGCAACTCTCCCGGAAGGAGAGAAAAGTCTTACGGTCCCCTGAGAACCGGTCAGGTAACTTGAGGTTGGGTTCTAAAGGTGAGGTGAGGGGTACTACAAAGGCAGCGTCAGACTGATTGACCCTCTGAGCCAGGGCCTGGACCTGTAGGGAGAGGCCCTGCATCTGCTGGGTCAGGGTCTCAAGGGGGTCCATGATAGCGTCAGCGTAGAAGAAATGGTAGACTAGGTAAGGGCTTGTTATTATGTAATGGCAGGAAGGAGGTGAAGGGAACAAGTGAGCCCTAATCTACCCACCGCCCTGTCCCTGCCTACTTGCAACGACCCGCCCTAGGCGACGGGGTACAACTTGGCGGCGGTCCCTACGCTGTCTAAGTGCAAGGGAGTACAAACAGGGAACACGCAAGGGAATACAGTAGCCCACGGAACGCCGCGAGGAAACGGAGCGGTGAATGAGCCAGTCAGGATCAGGAAGTAGTGGAGTATACAAACGGGAGCACGGAGCAGAAGCAAGCCAGGGGCAGAGCAACGCAGGATAAACGGAACTGAAGCAAGGCAGAAGCACGGCAGAAGCAGGCTGGAGCAAGGCAGCAGTGGGGCCAGGAATCCAAGAAGAGTAACAAGCAAGGAGGAAGAGAAAACGGCAGGTATAAATGGACAGGGGGCGGAGCTAACTCTGACTGACCAGGCCGCGATAGGCTCTCCCACTCCTGAGCCTGCCACCCTGATTGGTGGGAGCAGGTGTCAGTCTCAGAGGTCTGGCCTCAGGTGTCGACTGATTAATCCTGGGAGTATACCCAGACGTAGTGCCTGGCAGATCCTTTACACATATACCCTCATGTACTCCGCACAGCTTACATATACCCTGATGTACTCCACACGGCTTACATATACCCGGATGTAATCCGCCCATTTTACATATACCCTGATGTACTCCGCCCAGCTTACATATGCCCCCACATTATAAACTGAAATACCAGTAAAACCCCAAACAAAACTACTACCAAGCAAAATCTATGCTCCAAAAGCCAAATGGCGATCCTTCTGAGCCTGACAGCCCAAACAGCAGTTTATGACCACATATAGGGTATTACTGTACTCTGGAGAACCCGCTTAACAATTTATGGGGTGTGTGTCTCCAGTGGCACAAGCTGGGCACAACATATTGGTCACTGAAATGGCATATCAGTGGAAAAATGGGAATTTTCAATCTGCAACATCCACTGTGCACTCATTTCTGCATTACACTTACGGGGTCAAAATGCACACAATACTTCTAGATTAATTTCTTCAGGGATGTAGTTACCAAAATGGGGTAATTTTTCGGGGCTTTCCAATGTACTGGTACCTTAGCTCAATGCAACATGATGTCAGAAAACTAATTTTGTAAAATCTCCACTCCAAAAACCAAATTGCGCTCCTTCCCTTTAGAGCCTTTCTGTGTGTACAAACAGCAGTTAATGATCTCCTGTGGGGTATTGCCGTACTCGGGAGAAATTGCTTTACAAATGCTGGGCAGCTTTTTCTCCATTATGCCATGTGAAAATGAAAAAATTCAACTTTTTTAGAGGAAAAAATTGTGATATTAATTTTTACACCCTAATTCTAATAAATTGTGCAAAAAACCTGTGGGGTCTAAATGCTCACTATACCCCTAGATTCCGTAAGGTGTATAGTTTCCCAAATAGGGTCACTTTTGGGGGGCTCCTACTGTTTTGGCCCTGCAGGGGCTTTTGAAATGTGACATGGCACCCGAAAACCATGCCAGCTAAATTTGAACTCCATCAATTTTGAGCCCCAAAGTGTGTCCAAACAGCAGTTTACGACCACTTATGGGGTATTGCCGTAATCGGGAGAAATTGCTTTTCAAATGTTGCGTTACTTTTTCTCCTTTATTCCTTGTAAAAATTGAAAATGTCCACGTTTAAATCGGAAAAAAATTTGCTTTTCAATTTCATAGCTTAAATTCGGCAAAAAACCTGTGGGGTGAAAATGCTCCCTATACCCCTAGATAAATTCCTTCAGGAGTGTAGTTTCTCAAATGGGGTCACTTTTGGGGGTTTTCCACTGTTTCGGTCCTACAGGGGCTTTGTAAATGTGACATGGCACCCGAAAACCATTGCAGTAAAACTTGAGCTCCAAAACCAAATGCCGCTCCTTCCCTTCTGAGCTCTGCTGTGTTTCCAAACAGCAGTTTATTACCACATATAGGGTATTGCTGTAATGGGCAGAAATTGCTTTTTAAATGTTGGGGTGCTTTTTGTCCTTTATGCTTGTAAAGATTGAAAATATCTACGTTTTATTGGAAAAAATATTTATTTTCACGGCCTCATTCCACTAAATTCAGCAAAAAACCTGTGGGGTCAAAATGCTAACTATACCCCTTGATAAATTCCTTGAGGGGTGTAGTTTGCCAAATGGTATCTTTTTGGGAGTGTTTCCACTGTTTTGGCCCCACAAGACCTCTTCAAACCCAACATGGTGCCTAAAATATATTCTAATAAAAAGAAGGCCCCAAAATCCCCTAGGTGCTCCTTTGCTTCTGAGACCGGTATTTCGGGCCATTACCACACTAAGGCCACGTGAGGGATATTTCTAAAAACTGCAGAATCTGGGCAATAAATATTGAGTTGCATTTCTCTGGTAAAACCCTCTGTTACAGAAAAAAATGAATTAAATAAGAATTTCTACAAAAAAAATGAAATTTGGAAATTTCACCCCTACTTTGCTTTAATTCTTGTGAAACGCCTAAAGAGTTAAGAAACTTTGAGGGGTGCAGTTTTTAAAATGGGGTCATTTATGGGGGCTTGTATTGAACCCCTCAAAGCCACTTCACAACTGAACTGGTCCGTGAAAAAAAAATAGTTTTTTGAAGTTTTCTTGAATATGTGAGAAATTGCTGCTAAAGTTCTAAGCCTTGTAACGTCCTAGAAAAAGGAAAGAACGTTATAAAAAATGATGCAAACATAAAGTAGACATATTGGATATATGAAATAGTAAGGCCTCATGCACACGAGCCATGTGTACGGACGTGATTTTCGGGTCGGCCGCCCGCGAAGTGTCACCCATGAGACTCATGCAAATTGCGGGCTGTGCACATTATTTTCTATGAGCCTGGACTGCAGAATACGGTCGTAATAAGAAATGTCCGTTATTTCTGCGGTCCAGGCTCCTGGGCTATGCACGGACCGTGTAAACCACGGTCGTGTGAATGGGCCCATAGAAATGAATGGGGAAGTAAATCTCCCGTGGATTTTCGAGGGAATTGCGGCCACAAAAGCACGTTAGTGTGCATGGGGCCTAACTATTTTGTGTGGTATTACTATATGTTTTACAAGCAGATACATTTAAATTTAGAAAAGCGCAAATTTACTCTAAATTTTGATGTTTTTCCCAAATTAATATTGAATTTAATCGACCACATTTTCTCACTAACATAAAGTACAATATGTCATGAGAAAACAATCTCAGAATCGTTTGGATAGGTAAAAGCATTCCAAAGTTATTACCACATAAAGTGACATGTCAGATTTGAAAAAAATCGGCTTAGTCTTTAAAGTGGCTCTGTCACTAGATTATATGTGCCCTATCTCCTACATAATCTGATAGGCGCTGTAATGTGGAGAACAGAAGTGGTTTTTATTTTGAAAAACAATAATTTTTGAGCAAGTTATGAGCAATTTTAGATTTATGCGAATTCGTTTCTTAATGACCAACTGGGCGCTGCATCTAAGGGGTTAATTGGTCGGATCGGAGGATAGCTCTGGTCCTGGCCATGCAGCAGGGTGTCAGGTGTATATACACCTGACACCTGCTGGCGATGGTGCAGGCTCAGCTTCTGAGCCCGCATCAGCAACACAGCGTATCAGTACATTTTGTTCCGTTAAGTCCATAACCACAACGACGTACTATTACGTTGGATATCGTTAAGGGGTTAAACACAAAGGACATCAGCATGCCTAATATTCTGTCGACCCAGTAACAAGGGAGGAAAAAAAAAACATTCTGTGGTACAACTTCACAATAAAGGCGCATAGTGGAAAATGTACCAGAAATGCTAATTAAAAAAAACAAAGAGAAAAAAAAAAATAATAATAATCTGAGACGGTTTCCAACTGGAAAACAGAGTTTACAGCTTTCCATACAGTAATTCACAGAGGAGACTCGATATTCAGCTCCCAGCAGGCCCATTTCTCATTCAGGTTATGCACAGTAGAGACCCCTAATTCATTCATTATTGGTTCATAATTATGATATTCTTTTACTTTGTGTATCACGTTATTAATCCTAGGAAAAGTATCTGATTTTCAGTTAGATGTCACGTCAGATCCAGCAGCTACACAGATCATATTTACGACCCATCTACATTTCAAGGGAATGATTTCAAAAGTTAGGCCAAGTAAAATGAGTTCTGGTATCAACTGAACCCTAATTTGACATATCTTATAAATTAAATCAAAAACTTCTTTACAGAAGTTGGTAAGCTTAGTCAGTGCCGATTCTAGCTTTTCTGCTGCCTGAGGTGAAAATTGAAATGGGGCCCCCCAGATCTTGATTGACATCCTCCTGGTTGTTCTACATCACTAGCAGCCTCCTCAAACTCTTACAGAAGCGCCGTTGCCTTGTACTCCCCTGCATGCGTAGTGCAGCGATAAAGACGGGCAGAGTACACCTTGCTGCACGGTGCATGTCCAAGTAGTACAAGGCAATGGCGCATCCGATTACAGTTGGAAGAGACTGGTAGTGATGTATAACAGCCAGGGAGGTGTCAATCAACCATGAAAAGGTGGGTTTGGAGGCAGGACTATGTGACTCTTCAGGATAGCGGCACTGCCCCATGACACCTTAACGCACCTTGACGTAACTGTACGTCGAGGTGAGCAGTAAGTTTGCGCACCTTGACGTGCAGTTACGTCTGTGCTTTGACAGTTAACCGCCGCGCGGCGCTACACTGCAGCGGCGGTTAACTGTGCAGGGTGTCTGCCCTGCATTCCCCGTTGCCGATCAGCGGCCCATCGCCGCTGATTTCGGCAGTTAACCCCTTAATTGCGGCGTTCGATTCTGAACGCCACAATTAAGGTGTTTAGCGCTGATCGGCAGCCCCCACGTGAAATCACGGGGGCTGGCGATGGTACCCATGGCAGCCGGACAATGGCTTTTGGGCTGCCATGTACAGAAGCCTATGAGGACCAGCCGGAGGGTGGTCGTCGTAGGCTTCCTGTCAGTGTGACTGTGACGTCACACTGACAGTTGGAATGCATTACACTACGTGTGTAAGTGTAATGTATTCCAGCAGCGATCAGAGCTGCAAGTCTAAGTGTCCCCTAGTGGGACAAGTGAAAAAAGTGAAAAAAAGAATAAAAATGTTTTAAAAAAAGTGTAAAAATCAAAGTTCTAAGTGATATAAACAAGAACTGCTTTTTTGTGTGGGAGAGTTGATGCAACTAAGGAATAAATTCTTTATTAATAGTAAATGTGATGTAAAAAATCAACAGTAGGCATGAATTGGGCGATAGCAGAGACCCCTATTTTTCTGCATCTGAAGTAAAGAATGATACTAGGTTACTAATGTGCGCCTAACCTTGCTGTACTATAGTCGTATAAGGATGTTGACCATGTAAAAAGAGGTACCTGTGGAGATAGATTGTGGGGATGGCTTGTATCACACTAGAATTGGGATAGGACCTAATGTGTCAACACCAGTGAGACTCTGGTTATTGTATATACCTAGCTAGTGCCAATGCACTTGTCACAAAATGTAGTGGATTGTGTCCGGTGACAATGTGTGGCAAAGGAGTAAAATTGATGGGCGGCCATGCATGGGTGCAGCTGGGCAAATGGACTGGCAACAAAAATGATGAGGTATTCTCCCTGTTTACTGTACTGCCAGAGATGCTTGGTAATGTGCCCAAGAACCGGCTGCTGCTTACCAGCTCTATGCTCCCTCCACCCAGGGAATGGATGGAGGAATCGAGACAGTGGTGGAAAGGGGCAGGCAGGATAGGGGATGTGGAAGCCTCAGTGTGCTACTGCCCTGTTCTCTAATAACTCTGTTCTCTATCAGAGCGGAGGCGGTCAAAGGCTAGTTAGACAGCCGGACTGCGAGTGGAACAGAAGATGTGGTGCAGAGAGTGCTGTGGCTGTGTACCCATGCGAAGTCTGCAGCTTGTCAGCACTGTGACACCTCCGCCTATGTAGAGCAGAGGAAGCATACCAGCGGTGAGAAGGAGCAGACTGGCTGGAGGCTGAGGGGAGCGCTGTGTGTTGCTACCCCGTCCCCCAATAGCTCAACTCTGACCAGAGTGGAAGCAGTCAGTCGGCTTATGTTAAAGCCGGTCCGCAAGTTGAATAGAAAGAGACTATAAGTTAAATTGAAGCTAGATTAAAGGGCTAGGTGCCTATGTTGATTATTAAAAACGTAAACGCCCACCAGAATATTTTGACCACATACGAGGAGCCAAGATGTTTTCTAAGCTAGACCTGCGTAGGGCTTACAACCTAATGCGGGGTATTGAATGGAAGACGGCATTTAACACCGGAGACAGGCACAACGAATACCTGGTGATGCCCTTCGGCCTGTGTAACACTCCCGCGGTCTTCCAAGTATTCTTGCGAGCTACGCCGTTTCGGTAACTACCATTCAGTTCTATGGAGCTTACGGAAACAGCGCAGCTCAGCGAGTTACGGCGGAATTCACCTCATTCAGCCACAACACAGAGCGGCTGAACAGGGTTTAGGGGGCCCCGTCCTGGAGATAGGTGTGGGTCCCAGAGGTGGGACCCGCACCTATCTGACATGTATGACATATCCTGTGGAAATGTCATTAATGTCCTTCATGGGAAAACCCCTTTAAATATTGACCCGCACCTATCTGTAGAATAGGGCCCCCTGAAACCATGTCATGACATGGTTGGGATTACCAGAAAAAGCTGAGAACGTTTTGCTACGACGTTTCTTGTAAACAATGTTTCTTGATGATCTTGTAACTCGGGAGATATGAAAACAGTGTAGCTCAATGTGCTATGCAGTTTATGTAACTCCCTTTGACTTCTATGGGAGTTCCGGAAACAGCGTAGAAAAGCACGCTCAGCTGTTTCAGGAAAACTCAGCCACCTCGTAACCCGGTGGCCGAAGTCCAGCGACAGAAGGTAGGACAGTGGTCAGGGGACCTGTTCTAGAGAATGGTGTGGGTCCCTGAAGTGGTTATGCCATAAAGATCCGAGATAGGGGCATATCCTTATAATAAATTCATTTAAAAAAAATCCGATAACCTCTCTCAAAAAAAATTAAATAAATAAAAAGTGTATTGAACTAACATTGCCCCACCAATCAACTGTATTTGAATCACCTGTGTACTGAACATCTGATCCAGTTATTACTTTTTTCTGGCATGTTTTGACAGACTTACCTGAACCCGACACCAAAGCCTGAATATGAACCTACTGCTGAACTGGCTGCTGTTCCAGTGCTGTGGACTCAGCTCCGCTCTCCACCCTGAATCATAATTATGAACCTGCTGAAAGCTGCTGATCTCTGTATAGCCTGGTTCGTTCCCCGACTGCTGTTCCATCTATGCTAACTCTGCCCCGCTATGTACCCTGGGCCTATACCCGACGTCTGAACCTGTATCGTGATTCCTGTACCTGAGCCTGAAACCTGTATCCAAGCTTATTGTGAACACATTCTGTAATACAGTGGGACAGTTAGGCCGTTTTACATTGGCCAATGATTGGGCAAATGAGCATTCGGGAAGAAGCGTTCATATGATCATTGTCCTGTGTAAACAAGGCAATAATAAGCCGATGAACGGGCAACCGCTTGTTCATTGGCTGATCGCATCTTTTATGCAGAAATAAATTTGTGTTGTTGGCAGCACATCTCCCTGTGTAAACAGGGAGATATGTTGCCGACATGATGCAAATGCATGGGGAAGAGCGATCGTAGTTATGATCGCTCGTTACCATACATAACCAATCATAGCTCCTTGTGAAAGGAGAAAACGAGCACCGATCAAGGAGATCTCGTTGATTGGTGCTTGTTTATGGCCCATATTGGCCGGTATAGAAGGACCTTTTGTTATTTCCTACATTAGATTACTGTACAGTGCTTGGTTTCACGACTGCACATACCTACAGCACACTCTGTCCAGACATTTATCCAGCAAGATATGCTGGAAGATTTCAGTTCTGAAGCTTGCAGGATTGTGAATGCAGCTCTGGACAATGATATAAACGTGTTCAAAATCAGACACACTTGAGTTTTGAAAGGCATTGCAATCCTTCATTAATCCATTGAGCAAAGTGAAACATTTTTTTCTTCTCTTTTTCAATGACAAATACATTTACACTATAGGATAAACTGGTTTCTGCTTACTTGCATATGTATTCATGTTCTGTCTGATCCTCTAGGAGAAAGTAATAACCATGCCATGCTTCCGGGTTGGATGTTAATCTAACTCGTCTGATTTCTCTGCCATACTGGACATTGAGGGAAGAACTAAAAATTTGCAGATATCTCACCATGTCATCTGCATGGGGAAAGAAGTCACGAGAGTAATTCCAAAAACGCAAAAGTTCATCCTGACTCAGTAGTGAGTTCCAGTCATGACGAAAATTAAACTCCTTGTTCGTGCGTCCTGTAAAGCGTTTGTTTATGCTGATTAGCTTACGGTGCCTTGGAAAATGATGAAAGAAGCTACCAGGTCCCTGGCTGCGTTCAAATACAACGTAATCTCTCCCAGCCTCTTCAAGAAACTTTGCAATTTGTAGACCTCCTGGACCAGCACCCAGTACACAGTAATCATGAGTGATCAGTTGGGAGAACACGGATGGCAGCAGAAAAATAACTACAACAACCAGCATCCTGAATAAGAGAAGAAAAGGCAAAATTAAAAGCTTAAAAATGCAACTCTTATAATAAGTAGGTCACATAATTGGCATTTAAACATAGTATTTTGTGAATAAAAAGCTTTCAGAATATAAAATATTTAATGTGAATATGAAAAAAGTTTTAGTGAAATTGGGGGAATAAAATAATTAGAATTTTTTATGTAGGTTCTAATATTTGTGTACAACACACACAAAATGCTTTACATATAAACACACACATACATATACACTCCTCAACATGGAAATTGCAACACCAGGAAGGGAAAGCCGTAAGGTTATGTAAATCGACGAAGCAGCAGGTGTCGCTAAGATCTGCAAATGATCGAATTTTCAAACATCTAGCTCCAATCTGTGGCATGTGGGAGAGGCATAAACACCAGATTGAAAGCAAAGTTTTTTAGCCACATGAAACCTCAAAAGTCGGATCAAGTGGTGTGGGATGATTGTACGATGCCTCCTGTTTGTCGACATGCCAGTTATCACCATTTCACGCAAACTGAAAGGGACAGAATCCTTGAACAGAGAGACCTTGGTTTATCACTACGGCAGATCACTACGCACCATACTGAGAGATCAGCACTGTTCAACGTTGCATGTACCGGGAATGACAGCAAAATGTGCGCGGAGGCGAACTTCTGCACGGACAAATTGTCTGATTGGAGGAATGGCGCATAGTGATCCATTCTGTATTGCAAGTGAAATTGAACGTCACATCCCAAGCATAGGGTGGCAACCAGTGTCGACACAACCATCTGAAGGAGTTTCCACGACATTAGGCTACGAGCCAGATGTCCAGCACGCCATCGTTCTCAAAGGCTATCATGGTGCACAGCAAGACGGCAATGGAGGCTGAAATGGAGGTCTATGCTCTTCAGCAATGAGTTATGCTTTAGTCTCAGACGCAATGGTAGCCAGAGATTGGTCTGGAGACCACGTGGGCATCGCCATGAAGAGGCCTTCAAAAGGGAACGCCACACTGGTCCTACTCCCGAGATTATGGTGTGGCATAATGTACGGTAGCCGGATCCCCCATTCAAGGTACACTAGCAGCTCGTGGTTTGGTTTTGGTTTGGATTTGGTCGTGGCACCAGTGGTACGGTAATTTCTCTAAAGTGTTTCAGAAGCCATTTTTCAACAGGACAACACCAGGCCACATGTCGCTCGTGCTATGAACCAGCCTGCGTGGTCGAAACGTGCTACTATGGCCTGCAGCAGTTCTGGATTTGTCTCTGATCGAGCACATCTGGGACATCATTGTTCGGCAATTGCGAAGGGAGCTACCAGCAGCCAATCTTGATGATTTGCGTGCCCGAGCACATTCAGCGTGGCATAAAATTCCTCAGACAACCATTAATAACCTCATTGATAGCATGGCAAGGCGTGTAAGTGTGTGTATTTCTGTGCACGGCACTCATACTTGATACTGAATAAATCCAAAACTTTTCCTTCTTGGTGTTTCAATTTAAATGTTGAGGAGTGTAAAATATATATCTATATCTATATATATATATATATATATATATATATATATATATATATATATCCATCCAAAAAAGAGAACGTGAAGCAGCACTCAAATAAAGTGAATTTATTCATCCAACATGGAACCACAACGTTTCACCTCCTCTATGAAGGCATTTTCAAGTAGTGTGTGTTAGGAGTACATACGTATATATAAGGGGTACAACCCAAAACAATCAGTGCAATCAATCAGTATACATTAATACAATAAAAGGATTTTTTGTCATCATACAATGATATAAAGTGACTAGTGACATAAGTATCAATGGTGCAAAAGATAAAACATGATATAACATATTGCTTTTCATAAAGTGTAATATCCTCGTGTTACAAAAAGTGTTAAAAAGTAAATTAAATATAAGCAATGTAATTATTAAAAACATCAACAGCTGGCACTCACCAATCTAGAAAGAGAGGAATCATTGTAGCTGGACTCATATGTATTCTACATCCTCCATTAACAGCATGTAGAGTCTTAGACTGAGCATGCCTCTAACTAACCCACCAATTGGGTCAAAATGCACATGTGATCAATAGTCGTCAAGGGAACAAAGAAGCAACATCAGACAACACAGCAGGAGTCATCCATCATAATGGACGTGACTGTGTATATACGTCACTGGCCATTCGGGTGTGAAGATGCCATCTTTAAGAAGGGAAGGCAATAAGGTAAATGGGATTCGAGATTACAATCAAGTTTAAAAGCGAAAAAACGCTCAGTTTTTATTGCTTAGTCCCTCATCACACCTAGGGATATTAACGGTCAATTCGCCAATATAGCGAAAAACGTTTATGTAGATAGCTTGTGTAGGTACAGATCAAAAGAACATTCTGTCCCTAGACACGGACTGTAACCCTCATATCCATAAGGGAACAATAAATGTCAAAAAGTATCTACCATATCGTCAGGTGATGGTTCCCCACCCCGGACAGATTATGATGGACACAATTAATTCACGGATCCATTAGTTGCATATATATTATTTGTAAAAAAAAAAAAAAAAAATGTAAGATATTTTTATGTACCTTCATCAAAATGGTCATAAACGCCACCGATCCCTAGTGTGAACATGGACAAAGCATATAATATCAAAATGGAAAAATCTAAAGTAGAATTCTAGATGTTTTTTCAAAATCAAATCCCATTCACATTGAAATTGTTGTATTATACGTCAAGACCATCACTTTGGTAATACATTTTCTCAAAAAAATAAAAAAAATTAAAAAAGAAAATAACCTTTTCAAAAAAAATTCTCATTATTTTTTACTATTAAAGAGAGACAAAGATCTTCTTATATGTAGAAATGTAATGGAGGCATGATTGTTGAGGGAGGATTATAACATATGAGTCCAAACTCTCCAATTCCAGATCGTGTGGGTCCAGTCATATAATCTCATTGACACTCTAAAAAGAGAAGAGAACAAAAAAAGGAAGTTATTCCCTTATACAAAACTGTATAGACTCATACAGGGTTTACACATAAAAAATATTTCAACTACCATCCCACGATATCAACAGGATCCCGGGAGAGAAGATCAGGAAGAGCATAGATTGTCAAAGATTAATATAATATCAGATGGTTATAAGGGAAGTAGAGATATGTTGATCCAGATATTATTTATAAACATTTAGTGGATAGTCTACATTTAAACCATGTGGATATAAAGAATAGAGTTTAGTTATCCACTGAAGTTCACGTTGCTTCAAGATTAACTCTCTATTACCACCTCGTTTTGGTGGGGGTACCCTATCAATGATAGTAAATTTAAGATGTTGGACCTGTTGTCCTGCCTCTAAAAAATGTTTTGCTACTGGTAACTCCACCTTCTTAGTGCGTATACTAGACTTGTGTTTATTCAGTTTAATGCGACATTCCGTCGTCGTTTCACCCAAGTAAATCAAGTTACATGGACATTGTAGCACATAGATCACAAAGTCACTTTTGCACGTATAGAAGGAATTGATATTAAAGGATTTATGTGTAATTGGATGTATAAAAGGTATCACCTTTTATCATAGATGGACAATTATCACAAGAAAGGCAAGGAAAACATCCTTTGCGTACTACAGTAAACCGTCCTATATCACTTTTACTAACATCAGTTTTAACCAATCTGTCTCTTAAATTGTAAGGTCTTCTATATGAAAATAGAGGGGGGGAATTAAATTCCACAACTTTGTCATAATAATTGCCTAAGACCTGCCAATGCTTTTTATTATTCCTGTTACATTAGAGCTCCCTACATTAAATATAGACACCATTGGAATTCTCCTAGGTTGTGTCATTCTCTTATTGTTCTGACATAACTCATCTCTATTTAGTCGTTCAACCTTCTCTAAATGTTTATTTTCAATTCTTGGTGGGTAACCCCTACTAAGAAATCTCTCAGTCATTTGATCCAATCTAATGTCAAGATCCCTTGGGTCATCAACTATCCTCTTTACCCTAAGCAATTGACTATAGGGCAAGGATTTAAACATTCCACCTGGATGGTGGCTGTCAAAGCTCAATAGAGTGTTACAATCATTTCCTATTACACCTATGCTTTATTGATTACCCAAAATACATAAAAGTTTGATTTCACCCCCTGGTAGACCAATAGTCTCGGGTAGGGAATCCCTCCTAAGTCCAATGGCCATTTTTATGGACAAAGTCCTTAGAAGATTTGCTATATCAGCTAAATCGTACATTAGAGATACTACGGACTTTTTGAACAAAATTAAGGAGATTTCTGTTCCTACTGGAGCTAAACTGGTCTCGCTTGACGTGACCAGTCTTTATACATCGATTAATCATGAAAGGGGCCTTAGCAGTGTGAACAAGGTACTTGATCAAACTAACTTCACACCAGATTGTAAAAATTTCCTTTTGGGTCTTCTTGAGATTGTACTTACATGCAACTATTTCTTGTTCAATGATGAATTTTACATGCAGAGGTACCGCCATGGGTTCAAATGTTGCACCTACTTATGCTAATATTGTCATGGTGGACCTCGAGGAGACGTCTGTCTATGTGTCCCCCCACTTCAGTCATGTGCTGAGGTGGTGGCGTTACATTGACAACGTCTTCTTAATTTGGACAGGTGACACTTCTGACTTGGATAAATTTTTTGAGACCCTTAATAAAATAGATCCGGATATTAAGTTTACCATTATGGTCTCAGATGCTAACCTGACTTTTTTGGACACTATGGTCCATATTTGTGATGGGAGACTGAAGACTGACCTTTACATAAAACCAACTGATTGTAACACTCTATTGAGCTTTGACAGCCACCATCCAGGTGGAATGATTAAATCCTTGCCCTATAGTCAATTGCTTAGGGTAAAGAGGATAGTTGATGACCCAAGGGATCTTGACATTAGACTGGATCAAATGACTGAGAGATTTCTTAGTAGGGGTTACCCACCAAGAATTGTAAATAAACATTTAGAGAAGGTTAAACGACTAAATAGAGATGAGTTATGTCAGAACAATAAGAGAATGACACAACCTAGGAGACTTCCAATGGTGTCTACATTTCATGTAGGGAGCTCTAATGTAGCAGGAATAATAAAAAAGCATTGGCAGGTCTTATGCAATTATTATGACAAAGTTGTGGAATTTAATTCCCCCCCTCTATTTTCATATAGAAGACCTTACAATTTAAGAGAGAGATTGGTTAAAACTGATGTTAGTAAAAGTGATATAGGACGGTTTACTGTAGTACGCAAAGGATGTTTTCCTTGCCTTTCTTGTGATAATTGTCCATCTATGATAAAAGGTGATACCTTTATACATCCAATTACACATAAATCCTTTATTATCAATTCCTTCTATACGTGCAAGAGTGACTTTGTGATCTATGTGCTATAATGTCCATGTAACTTGATTTACGTGGGTGAAACGACGACGGAATGTCGCATTAGACTGAATAATCACAAGTCGAGTATATGCACTAAAAAGGTGGAGTTACCAGTAGCACAAAATTTTTTAGAGGCAGGACATCAGGTCCAACATCTTAAATTTACTATCATTGATAGGGTACCCCCACCAAAACGAGGTGGTAATAGGGAGTTAATCTTGAAGCAAAGTGAACTTCAGTGGATAACTAAACTCAATTATTTATATCCACATGGTTTAAATGTAGACTATCCACTGAATGTTTATAAATAATATCTGGGTCAACATATCTCTACTTCCCTTATAACCATCTGATATTATATTAATCTTTGACAATCTATGCTCTTCCTGATCTTCTCTCCTGGGATCCTGTTGATATCTTGGGATGGTAGTTGAAGTATTTTTTATGTGTAAACCCTGTATGAGTCTATACAGTTTTGTATAAGGGAATAACTTCCTTTTTTTGTTCTCTTCTCTTTTTAGAGTGTCAATGATATTATATGACTGGACCCACACGATCTGGAATTGGAGAGTTTGGACTCATATGTTATAATCCTCCCTCAACAATCATGCCTCCATTACATTTCTACATATAAGAAGATCTTTGTTTCTCTTTAATAGTAAAAAATAAAAAAATAATGAGAATTTTTTTTGAAAAGGTTATTTTATTTTATTTTTTTGAGAAAATGTATTACCAAAGTGATGGTCTTGACGTATAATACAACAATTTCAATGTGAATGGGATTTGATTTTGAAAAAACGTCTAGAATTCTACTTTAAATTGGTCCATTTTGATATTATATGCTTTGTCCATGTTCACACTAGGGATCGGTGGTGTTTATGACCATTTTGATGAAGGTACATAAAAATATTTACATTTTTTTTTACAAATAATATATATGCAACTAATGGATCCCTGAATTAATTGTGTCCATTATAATCTGTCCGGGGTGGGGAACCATCACCTGACGATATGGTAGATACTTTTTGACATTTATTGTTCCCTTATGGATATGAGGGTTACAGTCCTTATCTAGGGACAGAATGTTCTTTTGATCTGTACCTACACAAGCTATCTACATAAACGTTTTTAGCTATATTGGCAAATTGACCGTTAATATCCCTAGGTGTGATGAGGGACTAAGCAATAAAAACTGAGCGTTTTTTCGCTTTTAAACTTGATTGTAATCTCGAATCCCATTTACCTTATTGCCTTCCCTTCTTAAAGATGGCGTCTTCACACCCGTATGGGCAGTGACGTATATACACAGTCACGTCCATTATGATGGATGACTCATGCTGTGTCGTTTGATGTTGCTTCCTTGTTCCCTTGTTGACTATTGATCACATGTGCATTTTGACCCAATTGGTGGGTTAGTTAGAGGCATGCTCAGTCTAAGGCCTCATGCACACGACCGTATTTTTTCCCACCCGTAAATACTGGCGTAAATACGGGTCCGGTGTCACACGTATTCCACCCGTTTTGCACCAGTATTTACTAACCCGTGCCCGTAAATATGGGTCCGGTGTCACACGTATTCCACCCGTATTTACGAGCACGTTTTTGGCGGCAAAATAGCACTGCACTAATCGGCAGCCCCTTCTCTCTATCAGTGCAGGATAGAGAGAAGGGACAGCCTTTTCTGTAATAAAAGTTAAAGAAATTCATACTCACCCGGCCGTTGTCTTGGTGACGCGTCCCTCTCTTCACATCCAGCCCGACATCCCTGGATGACGCGGCAGTCCATGTGACCGCTGCAGCCTGTGATTGACCTGTGATTGGCTGCAGCGGTCACATGGCCTTAAACGTCATCCAGGACGTCGGGCCGGATGTCGAGAGGGACGCGTCACCAAGGCAACGGGCGGGAGACCGGACTGGAGGAAGCAGGAAGTTGTCGGTAAGTATGAACGTCTTTTATTTTTATTTTTTACAGGTTTATACTGATCGGTAGTCACTGTCCAGGGTGCTGAAAGAGTTACTGCCGATCAGTTAACTCTTTCAGCTCCCTGGACAGTGACTATTTACTGACGTCGCTTAGCAACGCTGCCGTAATGACGGGTGCACACATGTAGCCACCCGTTATTACGAGAGCTCCATAGACTTCTATGGACTGTCCGTGCCGTTATTACGGCCTGAAATAGGACATGTTCTATCTTTTTCAACGGCACGGGCACCTTCCCGTGAGAAAACGGGAAGGCACCCGTCGCCAATAGAAGTCTATGAGCCCGTTATTACGGGTCGTGATTACGACCCGTAATAACGGGAGTTTTTACGGTCGTGTGCATGAGGCCTAAGACTCTACATGCTGTTAATGAAGGATGTAGAATACATATGAGTCCAGCTACAATGATTCCTCTCTTTCTAGATTGGTGAGTGCCAGCTGTTGATGTTTTTAATAATTACATTGCTAATATTTAATTTACTTTTTAAAACTTTTTGTAACACGAGGATATTACACTTTATGAAAAGCAATATGTTATATCATGTTTTATCTTTTGCACCATTGATACTTATGTTACTAGTCACTTTAGATCATTGTATGATGACAAAAAATCCTTTTATTGTATTATTGTATACTGATTGATTGTACTGATTGTTTTGGGTTGTACCCCTTATATATACGTATGTATTCCTAGCACACACTACTTGAAAATGCCTTCATAGAGGAGGTGAAACGTTGTGGTTCCATGTTGGATGAATAAATTCACTTTATTTGAGTGCTGCTTCACGTTCTCTTTTTTGGATATCTAACACATAAGGAGAGGTCACTCCTTTATTTTTGAAGCTTTGCACAAGCCTAGTCAGGCATTTGTTCACAGTGCTGCTCCAATCCTCTGCTTTTTTATATATATATATATATATATATATATATATATATATATATATATATATAAATACACGCACACATGCACACATATATATACACAGACACACGCACACACACATATATATATATATATACACACACACACACACACATATATATATATATATACACAGGGTGGGCCATTTATATGGATACACCTAAATAAAATGGGAATGGTTGGTGATATTAACTTCCTGTTTGTGGCACATTAGTATATGGGAGGGGGAAAATTTTCAAGCTAGGTGTTGACCATGGCGGCCATTTTGAAGTCGGACATTTTGTATCCAACTTTAGTTTTTTCAATGGGAAGAGGGTCATGTGACACATCAAACTTATCGAGAATTTCACAAGAAAAACAATGGTGTGCTTGGTTTTAACGTTACTTTATTCTTTCATGAGTTATTTACAAGTTTCTGACCACTTATAAAATGTGTTCAAAGTGCTGCCCATTGTGTTGGATTGTCAATGCAACCCTCTTCTCCCACTCTTCACACACTGATAGCAACACTGCAGAAGAAATGCCTCCCGATCTGACCCCCATAGACTTTTATATTTGGGGTCATCTGAAGGCAATTGCCTATGCTGTGAAGATACGAGATGTGCAGCAACTGAAAGCCTGTGCTAGCATTTCTTCTGCGGTGTTGCTATCAGTGTGTGAATCCAACACAATGGGCAGCACTTTGAACACATTTTATAAGTGGTCAGAAACTTGTAAATAACTCATGAAAGAATAAAGTAACGTTAAAACCAAGCACACTATTGTTTTTCTTGTGAAATTCTCGATAAGTTTGATGTGTCACATGACCCTCTTCCCATTGAAAAAACTAAAGTTGGATACAAAATGTCAGACTTCAAAATGGCCGCCATGGTCAACACCCAGCTTGAAAAGTTTCCCCCTTCCCATATACTAATGTGCCACAAACAGGAAGTTAATATCACCAACCATTCCCATTTTATTTAGGTGTATCCATATAAATGGCCCACCCTGTATATACACACACACACACACACACACACACACACACACACACACACACATATATATATATATATACACACACACACACACATATATATATATATATATACACACACACACACACACACACACACATATATATACACACACACACATATATATATATATATACACACACACACATATACACACACACATACACTACCGTTCAAAAGTTTGGGGTCACCCAGACAATTTTGTGTTTTCCATGAAAACTCACACTTATATTTATCAAATGCGTTGCAAAATGACTAGAAAATATAGTCAAGACATTGACAAGGTTAGAAATAATGATTTTTATTTCAAATAATAATTTTCTCCTTCAAACTTTCCTATCGTCAAAGAATGCTCCATTTGCAGCAATTACAGGCTTCCAGACATTTGGCATTCTAGCTGTTAATTTGCTGAGGTAATCGGGAGAAATTTCACCCCATGCTTCCAGAAGCCCCCCCCCACAAGTTGGATTGGCTTGATGGGCACTTCTTGCGTACCATACGGTCAAGCTGCTAGCACAACAGCTCTATGGGGTTGAGATCTGGTGACCGCGCTGGCCACTCCATTACAGATAGAATACCAGCTGCCTACTTCTTCCCTAAAAAGTTTTTGCATAATTTGCAGGTGTGCTTTGGGTCATTGTCCTGTTGTAGGATGAAATTGGCTCCAATCAAGCGCTGTCCACAGGGTATGGCATGGCATTGCAAAATGGAGTGATAGCCTTCCTTATTCAAAATCCCTTTTACCTTGTACAAATCTCCCACTTTACCAGCACCAAAGCAACCCCAGACCATCACATTACCTCCACCATGCTTGACAGATGGTGTCAGCCACTCTTTCAGCAGCTTTTCAGTTGTTCTGCGTCTCACAAATGTTTTTCTGTGTGATCAAAACACCTCAAACTTCGATTCGTCTGTCCATAACACTTTTTTCCAATCTTCCTCTGTCCAATGTCTGTGTGCTTTTGCCCATATTAATCTTTTCCTTTTATTAGCCAGTCCCAGATATGGCTTTTTCTTTGCCACTCTGCCCTGAAAGCCAGCATCCCGGAGTCGCCTCTTCACTGTAGACGTTGACACTGGCGTTTTGCGGGTACTATTTAGGGAAGCTGCCAGTTGAGGACCAGTGAGGCGTCTATTTCTCAAACTAGAGACTCTAATGTACTTGTATTGTTGCTCAGTTGTGCAGCGGGGCCTTTCACTTCTCTTTCTACTCTGGTTAGAGCCAGTGTGCGCTGTCCTCTGAAGGGAGTAGTACACACCGTTGTAGGAAATCTTCAGTTTCTTGCCAATTTTTCGCATGGAATAGCCTTCATTTCTAAGAACAAGAATAGACTGTCGAGTTTCACATGAAAGCTCTCTTTTTCTAGCCATTTGGAGAGTTTAATCGAACCCACAAATGTAATGCTCCAGATTCTCAACTAGCTCAAAGGAAGGTCAGTTTTATAGCTCCTCTAAACAGCAAAACTGTTTACAGCGGTGCTAACATAATTGCACAAGGGTTTTCAAGTGTTTTCTAATCATCCATTAGCCTTCTAACACAGTTAGCAAACACAATGTACCATTAGAACACTGGAGTGATGGTTGCTGGAAATGGGCCTCTATACACCTATGTAGATATTGCATTAAAACCCAGACGTTTGCAGCTAGAATAGTCATTTACCACATTAACAATGTATAGAGTGTATTTCTGATTAATTTAATGTTATCTTCATTGAAAAAACTTTGCTTTTCTTTAAAAAATAAGGAAATTTCTAAGTGACCCTAAACTTTTGAACGGTAGTGTATCTCTGGACAAAAATCCAGAAGAAAAGGACCCTAGCCGACGATGTAGAATATAGAGAAAGAATGGCCTTTTTAGTAAAGGAATTAAAACCAAATGTATCTAACGTACCTTCCAAATATTGCCAATTCACTTGATCAAATGCCTTTTCGGCATCCGGGGAGATAAAAAGAGACGTATTGGTGGACTCTCCTGCTATTTGGATCAGATCTAAGATTCTACGAGTTCCGTCGCTGGCTTGACGTCCCTTTACAAACCCCACCTGATCGAACGCTATCAAGGAAGGCAAACAATCTTTCAACCTATTCGCCAGGAGTTTAGCATATCATTTTATGTCACAGTTTAAAAGAGAAATCGGACGAAAATTAGCTGGAGATTCTGGAGTCTGCCAGGTTTAGGAAGAGTGACAATAATGGCCTTTAACATTTCTGGAGGTGGTTTGGGATTGGCCGCAAATCCCTCAAACATAGTTTTCAAGTAGGGTAAGAGAATTTCTGCAAATGATCTATAATATTCATTCGGTAGACCGTCAGGGCCGGGAGACTTATTGTGTTTAGACCGAAGAAGTAATAATCTTATTTCATCAACAGAAATAGGAGCATTTAACTGACTAAGCTGCAACTCAGACAATGTAGGAAGTTTCACCTTCGCCAAAAAGTCATTAACATTTTCTCTAGACACCTCAGGGGTTTGAATATCATTTTTGAGATTATATAAAGAGCTATAATAATCCGCAAAGGCGTCAGAAATATCCTGAGGATCATAAACTCTTGACCCATCTGACTTTTTTAACCAAGCAATTTTTGATTTGCTATTAGTTGTTTTACTCGTTTAGCCTATATTTTACTTGGTCTATCTCCCTGAACATAGAAGTTCCATTTTAGCTTTTTCAGAGTTTTTTCATACATGAAAAGCTGATGTACACGCAATTTTTCTCTAGTAGTTCTTAATTCGTCCCTCGCTGACTCTGAAGGATTCAATTTCAGCTGAAATTCCAAGGAATGTATATTGCCAATAAGGGTATCAAATTCCTTAGTCCTATCTCTTTTGGCCCTAGCTGCGGCCTGAAGAAACAACCCTCTAACAAAGGCCTTATGTGTACACCAAAGAAGCTCGGGAGATGAAGCAGTAGGAGAGTTAATTTAAGAAAACTCCTCCAAAGCTTGTCCTATAGATGACAAGAGTGTTGGAAAATTTAATAGGAAAGTATTTAATCGCCAGGGAGATTTAGGAAGTGAGGTATATTGATCCGAAATTATGAGGTCAATTGGGGCATGATCCGACCAAGTAATTAATCCGATGTTAGATGAACGAGAATTCAAAAGAACCTGCCTATCAACCAAAAATAAGTCAATCCTAGAATACAATTTGTGCGGCGAAGAATAAAACGTGTAGTCTCTTTCCGAGGTGTGTTGATAACGCCAAACGTCATGTAGTTCTTCCTCCCCCTATCAATGAATTTAATTCCGGAGTTAATCTATTACCTCCATCCGAGCAGTCCATATCCTTATTTACCACTACATTAAAGTCTCCACACATTATTAATCCCCCTTTTTGATACAATTTGGCTATTGAGATCACTTTCTTTATGAAGGCTATTTGTCGAACATTAGGAGCATACAGGGAAACTAAAGTATAAACAATATTATCTAGTTCACACACCAAAATTATAAATCTGCCCTGAGGATCGGAATAGGATTGAAGACATTTAAACGCAATAGTTTCTTTCACAGCAATAATTACCCCACCTTCTTTTACATCACTAGACACATAATATAAATGAGGAAACTTTCTGTGCCTAAATAACTTACAATCTCTCGTGGTTAAGTGAGATTCCTGTACACATAAAATATCACAGGAAGACTGGAGAGCTTTTTTTCACACCAGGGCTCTTTGGAAAGGCGAATTCAGTCCATAGCATTAATGGAAAGTAGCTTAAGACCCATCAGGATTTATGAAAGAAATACCATTAGATATGATACAGCACACAATAAAAAAAGAAAAAACCAAAACAAAGTAACAAAAACCATAGGTAATACATCAAAATTACCAAACAGGATATTCCCTCTTTCAGGGAAAAGAGCATGGAGACACAAGTTCGGCTTCCCTGTAAAGCAAAAGTTACCGGAACAGGAGAAGGAATGGAGAACGTCCCGGAGGCATCACGAAAGCCTTGATGAGAACGTATTATCTCTGGTGCATCAACCATTAGACTGGCAACTTTCGTTTGAATCTCCCTACGTTATCGGACCATAATGGGGCAACAGTTTCCGGTCTGATGCTGGTAGGATAGCTAGGACTCCGTGAAGATGACGACAACAGATTCCAAGAATGAAGAAGCTCTTTCACTGCTGCTGGAGTGATACAAACATGTTGTTTTCCTTTATTTGTAATGATGAGTTTCACCATAAATCCCCACTTGTATAAAATAGCGTTATCCCTTAGGATTTTTGTCAATGAAAGAAACTCCTTGCGCCGTAACATGGTCGCTGCCGAAAGATCCGAGTATAGAGAAATTTCTTTAAATCTTTCTGGGAGGTCAGGAGAAGATTTCAGGCATTTCAAAAATTCGTCTTTTACATGAAAGAAATGAATGCGTGCGATCGTATCGCGAGGAAGATGAGCAGCAATGTGTTTGGGTTTAGGTATGCAATGAATTCTATCAATTAGAAGCTCTTGAGTGTTTTTTTGTGGCAGAACAATGGCCATCATATCTGTATGGTATTGAGGCAGAAGATCCGGAGTGACCGATTCCGGTTTACCCCTGATGCGGACATTGTTTCTGCGGGATCTGTCTTCTAGATCCAAAACTTTACTGGAAAGTCTCGACACCTCCTCCACTAAGGTCGAATTAGCATCAATGAGCATATTGTGAGATTTAACAAATTCTTCCATCTTATGCTCCATATGATCTGTTCTGGAAGAGTTAGCTTGAATATCTGTTCTCAGATCTCCTATAACATGTCGTATATCTGTTTGGAGTGATTCTCTCAATGAATCCAACAGCCTCTTAATAGTGGGTTCAGAGACCGGTTGAGAGTCCATCTCATCATGTATGTCAGTATCCACAGATTCCGCCCTGGAAGAAGGGGAAGGTGAAGATGGAGTAAAAGGTATGTGTTTTTTCACACCAGATTGTTGAGAAGAGGAAGAATTGAAAAACTCAGTAAGTTTAGCCGGTTTGGCTTTAGTATTTCGTTTGGATGTGCCTTCTCTCGATGTAACGCAGATGAAATGTAGACAGATGAGTACAATGTACAGTGTGCTTTTAAATTGACCAAAAAGGCAGTATGTCCATATAAAACTGAAGTGTCGCTACCACAGATTTCTTAGCTTGCACTCAATACAGGTACACCCACTTCACACTGACCTGAGACTCTTCTTCAATATGTAACCATAGGAATGTGTGATGTTTTAGTAAACTGGCAGTACAATCCCACGTAGTCCTAATAGTAAGTTATGTCAATGGCTATATGCTTGAGCTACAACGAGGCTCGCCGTCTCCTCTCCCTGACACCAGGACCGGACAAGATAGCCTCCCCGCCGCTGCCACGTGTTCCAACAGGAAAGACCTCCACAGAAGATGGCCGCCAGACTCAGTGAGACTAAACCGGTGGAAGTGAGTGCTGTAATTTCCCACCGGCCCTCCACCGCATGTAGCTGCCGGCAGATACCCGATATCTTCACAGCATTCCTCACGGTCTGCTCGTTGTGTCGCAGGGAATGATCCGGAAGACCATACCTCCTCCGCCACGTGTTCAAGCCGGATGGCTCCAGGCAGAAGATGGCTGACCGAGGATGGCGCCAGTAAGTATCACTCCTCCGCGCGACTCTCCCCCTCCACGCAGCCCCCGGCAGTTAACCGCGAGACTCCCAGCACCTCTCACCGTCCTCTCCACGGTCTCAGGGCTGGTCCTGAAAGCCTCACCGCCGCTGTAACAAGCATAGAAGATACCGTCGCCGACGGGAACAGCCACAGGTGAGTTCCGCTCTCCACCAACACCCAGACACAGGGTTAGACAGGATCCCTACGTCGGGAACAGTGTTATATCCCGGTTGCCCAGATCCAAGATGTTGTTGCGGTTTAGTTGAGCCGGTTTAGGCTTTCAAATCCAGGAGTTCAGCAACTATGCGGCTTCCTCCATTCACATCCAGGCCATGCCCCCTACAATTTTTATTTTTTACGGCGTTCACCATGCGGGTTAAATAATGATATATTGTAATAGTTCAGACTTTTACGGACGCGGCGATACCAATTATGTTTATTTATTTATTTATTTTTTAACTATGCTCTAGGGGGAAAATGGGAAAAGGGGGATTTTTGAACTTTAAATTTTTTTTTACATAAAAAAACCCCTTTATTTTACTAATTTATACTTTTGTTTTATTAGTACCCCTAGGGGACTTCAACCAGCGATCGTTAGATCGCTTGCACGATATACTGCAATACTAATGTATTGCAGCATATCGTGATTCCGACAGGTTTCTATTAAGCCCTGCCGGAGGCAGGGCTTAATAGGAGCACAAAGATGACGGACCTGGGGGCCTTCAGTAGGCCCCCAGGCAACCATAGCAACCATAGCCCCCCAGCAATTGCGTTGCGGGGGGCGCAATGAGCTGTTAGAGGGGGTCGCCCCTTCTTTCTAACGATTTAAATACTGCGGTCTATATTGACCGTGGAATTTAACGATTTAAACGAGTGGGATCGTGCTTTAGCGCGATGCCGCTCGTTACTCTGAAGTGTCAGCTGTAACATACAGCCAACATCGGTATCGTATGGAGCGGGTTCACTCAGGTGAGCCCGTTCCATACTTCCCCTACCCGACTTTGGCGTATGGATACGTCAAATGTCGGGAAGGGGTTAAACTTTGATCCTCTTTTTCCTGTAATAAAGCAAGTGTTAACAGAAAAAAGCAAATCAATATTTATGTCCCCGACTTTTACGTTTTTAGACATATCCCATATGTGGCACCAGTGTGCTACTTGACTGCAACACAGGCCTCAGAAATGAAGGAGCAACTTGTGGATTTTGGGACCTTCTTTTTATTAGAATATATTTTAGGCACCATGTCAGATTTGAAAAGGATTTATGGCGCCAAAATATAGGAAACATTTCCAAAAATATACCATTTTGGAAACAACACCCCCAAGGAATTAATCTAGGGGTGCAGTGAGCATTTTGACCACACAGGTGTTTCATAGATTTTAATAGAATTAAGCCATGAAAAAGTAGAAAAAACAGTAACACCCCATATGTGGTCATAAACGGTGTTATGGAATCACCAGTTGAGCAATTCCCAGGGTGGAAGTTTATGGAATTGCTAGGTGAGTGATTCCCCAAAGGCTGCTGAAGACTGTCAGGAAAGAGCGTCCAAATAAATCCGCAACCCCAAATCCGTCACAACTCTGATCAACAGAGTCTAAGGCTACTCTATGATTTTTGCCAGAACCCACCCCAAGGCAGGTTGAACTTTGCAGCATAAAATGCAGGTGGTTTTAACAGAGTTTGGTGTTGGATAAGAGGTGCAATGCAAGCAATACCAGAGCAGATAACAAGACAGCCCGAGGGTAAACAGAAAGTCCAAATCACAAAGCTAGTGGATATCAGGGATTGCAGAGGTCAAAACCAGCCGGAGTAGAAAGTCCAAATCAGTAAACAAAGGGTAATCCAGAGACAACCCGAGGTCCCATTCCAATAAGTGCAAATAGTCAAAGGTACAGGGCATAGTAAGTAGCTTGATGAATCACTTGGAGACAAGGAAAATCACAAGCACAGAAAACAGAACCAACCCAGATTTAAATACTCCACCATTCAATCTGATAGAAAGAAAGACAGAGAAGTGGAATAGGCTCAACAACTAAAACAAGAACCGCCCAGAAGCTGGACTAGTAGTCATGGTAATCTAATCTTAAAGCGACGGACGTTTCCTAACAAACTGCTCTTTGAACACATGTCAGGGCTCCGAAGAAAAGGAGCGCCGTTTGGCTTTTGGAGCGAAGATTTTGCTGGATTGGTTTCTGAGCTCCATGTCACATGTGCAGAGCCCAGGAGGTACCAGTACAGTGGAAACCCCTAAAAAGTTACTCCATTTGGGAGACTGCACCCATTGAGGAATTTATCTAGGGGCATAATGAATATTTTGAGCCAAAAGGTTTTTTGCTAATTAGAATTGGGCCGTTAAAATGAAAAAATAACTTTTTTCCCAATAAGATGTGATTTTAGCATAAAATCTTTTATTTTCACACAGACTTAAGGAGAAAATGCAACCAAATATTTGTAAAGCATTGTCTCCCGAGT
This sequence comes from Rhinoderma darwinii, assembly GCF_050947455.1. Taxonomy (NCBI): domain Eukaryota; kingdom Metazoa; phylum Chordata; class Amphibia; order Anura; family Rhinodermatidae; genus Rhinoderma; species Rhinoderma darwinii. The sequence continues at coordinate 68,288,068 of NC_134693.1, read as the reverse complement.
ACGATAATACCCCATATGTGGTCATAAACGGCTGTTTTGATACATATGAGGATTTAGAAAGGAAGGAGTGCCATTTGAATTTTGGAGCATAGATTTTGCTGGAATGATTTTAGGATGCCATGTCACATTTAGGATGCCCCCATATGTACGGACCTAATAGAAAAATAATAACATATATACTTACCTATCCCCGTTTCCACGACGGGTGGACGATCCTTTGCCTCCTCTGCACTGTGCTCAGTGTGCTGTGAGCGGCTCGGCGTAGGCAGGCGCAATGTAGTGATGTCATCGCACCGGTCTGCACCGAGTCACTGATATCACACAGACCGGAGGAGGAGACGGATCCTCCACTCGGCGGGGGAATGGAGATAGGTAAGTATGTATGTTATTATTTTTCTATTAGGTCCGTACATATGGGGGCATTATACTGTGAATGGGAGGGAGATGGGGGCATTATACTGTGTATGGGAGGGGGCATTATAGCTACGCTACTAATCACTCACATCTCCTTCCTCAGTCTTCTGGCTGTGGGTGGAGCTAACTGGTGGTTGGGCTGTGGGCGGAGCTCTATGTGAGCTTTGGACACCACGTCCTTCTCGGTAATATAATAGATGCCAGTACATTAACCGGTCTACTGATAGTACACAGGCAGTTGTTAAGACATTTCTAAGTATGCCCTAACAGGGTCCTTTAATAGACAGCCATTAAAGCCGTTGCACCGCTCCTGATCAGCATAATGTGATGCGGCAGGCACCGATGCTGAGCACAGGTACTGAAGACAGAGGACAAGGGAGGGCTGTGCAGTGTGCGCGCCATGTTCTCTGTCTTTAGGGCCGGCACTATTGCTCATTAGTGCAGTGCTGGCAACATCCCCTCATGCTACACACTAAATTCATGTATTACAATACTAAGCTGTGCGACTGCACAGCTTAGTACCAAAATGCATAAAGTCATGTTTGAGGGTGCAGAGCATCGAAATAGTATCGATATTGCATCGGGCAACCCTAATATAAAATGCAAATAATAGTAAACTAAATGCTCACATAATAGAGTCACACATGGCCCACATAATAGCATTTTTCAATATGCTAGTAATGCTTAAAGGAACAGTGTCATCACAAATTATTTTTTTATATGTTAAAGATGTTAGTGCTTTATTAAAAACGTTTATATTCATTTGTGTGTTTGTGTTTTACTTTTTCTTATTTTTACACTTTTTCTTCCCTATGGGGGCTGCCATTTTTTGTTCCATTTCTGTGTGTGTAGATTAACGACACATACAGACATGGAATACGGCAGCCACAGTCCCATAGGGACTGCGAACGGCTCCCGTCCCATTGACTTCAGTGTACAGCGTCTGTGTGGGAACTGCGCATGCGCCGCTCCCACACAGTCCAATTCGAAATTGGCGCCGTCGGGCGCCATTTTCCTGTGGACCGGAAGTCGCGGCCGGACAGTAATATTACTACTTCCGGTCGCGGCTTCCGGATTTGTGCACTTGGACCAGCGGCAGCAAACGGAGCGGACGGGCCGGAGGGAGCCGCGGCGGCAGGAGCAGGTAAGAGATTTCAATGTATGTTCGTGTTTGTGTGTGTTTACTACTGTATGTAAACCTACTACACTGTGTGTTAGCTCAAAAAATGGCGACACACAGTGTAGGAGGTTACACCGTTCAAACCCCTCGTTTATCCCGGCACTAGCCAGGATAAAGGAGGGGGGATGCTGAGAGCTCACTAGAGCGAGGGCTTTTTACCCAATTTTGCAAAGCTGCAATTTTGGGGACAGCTCCATCTAGTGACCAAAAATGGGTAGTATTATAAATTAGAATTAATTTATATTTCCTGACTCGTGAAAAAAATAAAAAAAATTTGAACAATGTTTAATCACCCACACACTAAATGTTTAATTTTTTTAAAAAAAACATGTTTTTCTGGCAACACATTCCCTTTAAGGGGGCTCTCCTCTGCTCTTCGCATTGTTTGTGGGGGGCACTATTGTAGCATTGTTTATGGGGGGACCTCTGCTGACATTGTTTGTGGGGGAGGAGAGGCACTACGGTGTAAACACACTACATACATACACATGCAATTGCACACTCACTTATACCATACTTGCCTACTGTTGGAAATGGCCATCAGAAGGTTGTCAGTGAATGCCATTTTAGGTAGGCCACACCCCTTTTTAAGGCCCCTCCTCATCCTAATGTCCCCGAATCATGAGCAGCATACATGAACTGTACCTAAAGGACATGGCCAGTTACTATAGGTCTTCATGCATAGGGATAAAGATATTAAAGTTTAAAGGCATATTACCCTTTATACAAATAAAACAGATTCAGTGTATCAGCTACAGCACAGATATCAGTTGTAATGGGCCATGCTCCTGTGTGTCCATTACATGACCAGGAAAGATTATAATCCCGGAAGTCCTGGAGCTTTTCTAATAATGATGACACTCTGACACGGCCCCAAGTGATAGAACTCTTGCTTCATGTGCTTTTCGTGAACATGACCGCAAGGGGCTGTCACATTGCCTATTGCTTGAGTCCCGAGCAGAGCATCAGCTAGCGCTTCGCTCGGGACTCCAGCACTGCTCCCGATATCCATATTTGGTAAATTCAGGGGTTTCCTAACGCTGGAGTTGCCAGTGCATCAGCTGATGCTATGCCTGGGGACTACAGCACTTCTGCCCATGTCACGGTCACTGCCCATATATGGACAATGACGTCGGCAGCAGTACTGGAGTCTCCGAGCAGAGCATCAGCTGATGCTCTGCTTGGGAACTCCAGCAATCGGAAACCCCTCAAGTCACTGACCATATATGGGCAGTGACATAAGGAGCAGAGCTGGATTCCCCGGGCAGAGCATCAGCTGATGCTCTGGGAACTCCAGGGATAGGAAACCCCTGAATTGACCAAATATGAACGTCGGGAACAATTCACGAGGTTTGAACTGCACCATTTAGCACAGAATTTTAAATTAAAGTACATTAGTAATTTGCTTAGTTTCACATAAATATATTATTGCAACACAATTTTTGGTCCCCGCATAATTAAGCAAAATTGCAGCACTTGTATTTATAATCTAGTTGGAAATTCTGCGGCGCTTACACTACACGTGGAGGTACACCAAGGTTGCAGTCACACGTGGCGTATTTATCGCTTATTTTTAATTTATTATAAAATATTTTTCCAATAGGCTTTACATTGTAAAGTTTTCCACACCATAAAAATACAAGGCAAATACATCACGTGTGACTGTACCCGAACGCCCATAGAACAGAATGGAGAGATATCTGGATGTGGTGGCTGGCAGTCGCTTCACCAGGCATGACGGGGGTCTGAGGACATCGTTCTAGACATAGGTGTTTGTCCCAGAGCTGGCACCCTTATCTATCAGACATTTATGCCATATACAGTGGATATGCCATGAATGTCTGAAGTGGGAAAAACCTTGAATTGTCAGCACAATATTGAATAATAAAGAAAACGTCAGGATCCTATAAAGGCCAAGCTCAAGTCCCCACTAACCTGTGTTCTGGAACAGTCTTGGTTAGTCTTTTAAAATGTGTGATTTTACGTCATTTCACGTCATATATTCAGTCACATGACTTCGTTACTAGTTTATTTTAAAAAAAATTTAATAAATAAATATATATATATATGCCCTTCACCCCGGAACTACAACTAAATAATGTAGAGGCAATCTGTTGGGAGAAGTGCTCTGTGTATTTTTCTCGCTGTCCTTGTGATTCAGTGATTGTTTCCCTCTTATTTCTTTCCCTATGTTGTTTACTGTCCAGTTACAATGTGACGATTATATGTTAACATGTTTTGCCATAAACCCGTCATGTACGTCTAATAACGCTTTAGTAGCATGCACCGTACTACCCCATCACACTGCTCCGTAGCTCACGCAACATGGCCGCCGTCTCATACAGAGACATACATTAAACAATCATTTTTGAAGCGCTAAAACAGACCCGTAGTTTGAGCATCCTCCCCGTCATAACGTAGTATAACGTTTCAAAATGCTCAACAAAAGCTAAATGTATATTTGCGTTTGTTCTGGAAACAGAAGAGCTACGGTCGTGCAGACAGGAAGGCGCTTGTACAGTTCAGCCTCTTCTAGCTGCACACTTGATTGAGTGACTCAGTAGTACACATGGTCATAGGAGTTGTGCATGTATTGAAGCGGGTCGGGAAGAGATGGCGGGCAGTGCCGGAGAGTGGTGTCTGATGGAGAGCGATCCTGGGGTGTTTACTGAGCTCATCAAAGGATTTGGTGCGTAACATTTATCATTATATTTCACGTTAGAATAGGGGAGGAGGCAAATGCCGCAATCTCTGCCCTAATTTCCTGGACATAACAGGGCATGTTCTGTACCTTCTATGAGAGGAGTTTCATGAGGTAAAACCCATAATATTCTGCATATTCCTTCCGATCATGTATTGTACTAACCCGTGTATGTTCTACAGCTAGTGCAAAGCTCTTGTAGTGGAGCAACATTGGGGTAGATCTATTAATACCGTCTGATACTGAGATAGCATAAAACTACATGAATTAGGCCCTGTTCACATTTGTGTGTAAGGCTTCATTAGGGGCCTGCGCCAGAGATCCGGCCAGAAACAATAGCGCAGCGTGCTGCACTATTGTTTCCAGTCGAACAACAGACGCCATGACAGAAAACCAACGGAACCCATTAAAGTCAATGGCGTAGTCTCTGAATGGAGCTGGTTCTTCCAGTATTTGGTGCTCTGCTCCTCGAGCAGAGCAACGCAAACACAGACGCAGGTGTAAACCATCCCTTAGACCCCCCGCACAGTACGTTTTGGCCCTATTTTTAGCGTGTATGTAGGCAAATCTCACAGCATTCATGCTAAACGTATCCATAGGGCTCCATTATCCTGACGGAGGCCAAAATATTTTCCTTTTGGCCCCTCGGGCTGGTATACATCCATATACGTTTTTTTGTTTTTGAAGGATGGAATGGGATAGTAGACTATGCTATAACATCCTGAAAAAAAAGTGTTCTGTGTGACGGATGCCACTGTATGGCATCTATAACCGGTATACAGTAAATGTATATGTCGAGGACCTTCCTATGGGCCGGAGTCCTGGGCCAGAGCGCTACTAATGCTCTTCCTGATGACTCCAGCGTTGCAAAGCCCCTGACATCAATGTCCATATATGGGCAGCGATGTCAGGCTCTTCCCTGGGCACAGCGCTTCAGGTAGCGATCGGGCAGTGAGATTTTGGAGACGTATCCCTCTATGCGCCTATACATTGGGATATGTTGAAGGTGTACATTTGGAGTCCCCCCGACGTATACATCCGATAGAAGGCTGATATGAAAGATACAGATGCAGCAAATTTAGCAAAGTGGCGCAAAGACTATGTGTTAAGTTTGGCGAATGTCAGATTTTTTCTCCTTTATGCCACCTCTTGGATGGTTTACTTTATACCACTAATTTGCTCCTCAATTATGGCACATGCCAGTAATTTAATCTTGTGCAATGTACACATCCACTTAGCCATGCCCTCATTTCTAGACAAAACTCAAAAATGTAATTCTTCCGGGATTAGTTTATAACAGACCATCAGGGGCGGTGCACGACATGCTCCTCAATGCTTGAACTGAAAGCCGCTAGAACAGGAGCCAGGTGATGCGCCATTGCACAAAGCCTGCCCATTGTATTATCACAGGAGGTGTAAGACCCCTGCCGTGAAGGGTGTAGTCTATTTTCAGTGTTTCTTCTATAGCCCCGGTCCTTATACTGTAAAAAGGCAAAGTATGGGGATTAAAGGGGTTTTCCCATGATCATTGTCACCTATCGACGGGATAGGTGATAAATATTTGATCGGTGGGGGTCTGACTTCTGGGACCCCCACCGATAACAAGAACGGGCTTACCTTGCCGTCCCTGGGAGTCCCATAGGAATGGAGCTGTAGTGTGTCTGCTCAACTACTGCTCCATTCATTTCTATGGGGCTGCCGAGCGCTATCTTCGGCAGTTTCATAGAAATAAATGTAGCGGTGGGCGAGCATTTGCTGATTTAAAGTGTAGCTAAACATTCGACAAACTTCTGACATGTCATAGTGACATGTCAGAAGTTTGTATTGGTGGGGGTCTGAGCACTGAGACCCCCACCAATCGCTAGAACAAAGCAGCTGAGGTCCTCATGTGAGCGTTCAGCTGCTTTGTTTCTGTTCAGCTTTTTCCGGAAAGCCGATGTATCGGAGTACGGGTTCATAGATATTCTATTGAGTCTGTACACAGATACATTTATTTCTGGAAAAAGCCAAACAGAAACAAAGCAGCTGAGCGCTCACACGAACCCTTCAGCTGCTTCATTCTAGCGATTGGTGGGGGTCTCCGTGCTTGGACCCCCGCCAATACAAACTTTTGACATGTCACTATGACATGTCAGAAGTTTGCCGAAAGTTTAGCTACACTTTAATGACTTAATCATTCTCTATCTGTCCAACCCAAACAAAATGTGAAATTGGGAGACTCTCATGCACGCTCACGTCAAGCCTGTTATGTTAAATGACGCAGAGATTAGCGGAATTTGTAGGTTTCTTACTAAAATAACCCTTTACAGCCCAAACTATCACAAAACCCAATGTTGAAAAAGTCACAGAACCTGATCAACCTGACGTGAGCAGGCAGAGTACACAAAGGTCAGTGGTGTAACAGTGTAAAAAAAAATAAATCACAGAAATAACCACTGAAATAAGACTTAATCTTTACTTTTCTCAGTTAAAATCTTCAAAATAAACTATATGGAAAAAAAACACACAAAATAGGTTCGAGACCAGTTCCCAGATAGGGAACTGTGCGGATACCCTAGATCACCCTATCCCTGTACTGGCCTAACCAAGGCCAGGATCACACTCACGCAGTTTTTCATCATTTTTTTTGGCTCCATTTTTTTTAGTCAAAGCCATGTCCTTTCTAATGTGTCCCCTTCTATGTTTGGCTAAAAAACAGAGCTCAAAACTGCATGTAGGATCATCGCCTAAAGCAGGATAGCTAGTTCCGATACGGGCGATCCCACTCTGGAGCCTTATGAATTACCCTGCACCCCTCCCTACCTTCAGGGGATGAATAAAGATATGGTGAATGGGAAAATGAATTGTAGAACACTAGCTGGTGTAGTAGATCATTTCTAATAATCCAGAAGAAAATATCAATGTCTTCAATTCTATCCAATATGTTGGTGTCAAGCAGTTATAAACAGCAGGATGGCTCCATGTAGTCCATCAATGAAACCAATAACAATGTTGCTGCCCCATATAGCCCAATTAGGGCTGGGCAATTTTACCAAAAAATAAAATCTAGATTTTTTTTTTTCAACACTTTGGGCGATTTTCGATTTGAATCTCTATTTTCTTATTTTTTTCTGTTTATTTAACAAGTAATGCCAAGAGATAATTTTAATACATTTTCTTTATATAAATGACTTTATAACACATATTGCATTAATTATTGTACGGAACTTCACAACTTTTAACCTCTGCAAATACTTTAATGTCTATCTAATTGAATATAACTTCTGTGTCCCCCGACAGGTTAACAGAATCTATAATCAATGAGGCACTGCGTGCACTAACATCCCCCTCTGCCTGTCCCCACCTCAGCCGGTCTCCGGCATTGCCGGATTCACGCGACCGTGATAAAATGGTCCGTGTGTCAGCTGAATTTCGCAGCCCCGATCACGGTACATGTGGACGGGACTCCTGGCATCACAGCAATTTAGGCTACAATCACACGATAGTGAAAAAAAAGGACATTAAAAACTGATCAATGGTCAGTTTTTAATATTCATTTTGCATCAGTGTCTCCAAATTCTCATCCATTTCCATTAAGTGTTTCATGGCTGTTGGAAAAAAAATAGAGTGGATGAAATACATTTGTTAGGGTTGATAGTGCCACAGTGCCCACATGTAGTGACAGTGCCCACATAGTGCCACAGTGCCCATGCAGACAGTGCCACACCCACTTGCAGATAGCACCCCCACATAGACAGTGCCCCACCTTGTAGATCGCAGCACCACCCCCCCCCCTTGTAGATAGCACCCCCACATGTAGATCGCCTCACCACTCCCCTCCTCCCTTGTAGAGCACACTCCCACTCCTTGTAAATTGCAGCACCCCCCCTCCCTTGTAGATCACACCCCCTTGCTTGTAGATCGCACCGCTGCAGCTGCCACTAGGAGCTGAATCCCCGGCCAGGGGTTGCCTGCGCTTTGGCCGGGGATTCAGCTCCTAGTGGGAGCTACAGCGGCGCGATCTATAAGGAGGTTGTGGTGCGATCTAAGAGCGGAATCCCCTGCCAGAGCATATATGGACAGTGACGTCAAGGGCTTCCTCGGGCTCAGCGCTCAAAGTAGCGCTGTGTCCAGGGAGTCCTCGGCCAGGATCAGTTTTTACAAGGTTTTCACAAGGATTGAAATCAATGGTAATGCAAACTGAAAGCTATGGTTTCTATTTGTTTCAGTTTGGTTTCTGTTCATGGGTTCCTCTGACGAAAAGGTCAGACGGAACCCACGAACGGAGCCCTGACGCAGATGTGAATGAAGTCTTAGGCGGGATTCACACGACCGGGTCGTTCCCGAGCCCGAGTGTCGGCCGGTAAAATCGGCCATTTTGCCCGGCCGGTTTGCATAAAGTTATGCATCCGTGCCGGGCCGGGCAGATCCGGACAGTGACATCAGCGGCAGCTCCTGAAGGGGAATCCCCATGTGTTCGGGGATTCCGCTTCAGGAGTTTCCCCTGATGTCACTGCCCAGATATGGACAGAGACATCAAGCGCTCTGTCCAGGAGCGGAATCCCCGAAAACACGGGGATTCCGCTCCTTCAAGGAGCTAAAGTGCGGCTAGCACATAGCAGAGCGGGGAGATACCTCCCTGCTCTGCTATAGTGGCGTCGCTACAGTAGTAGCAGCCGCAGCAGCTGCTGCTGCTACTACTACTAGCGGCGCCATCGAAGGTGTCGCCGAGCCAGGGTGCTTTTAACAAGCAGGGGAAGGGAGCCAGCGCAGCGCTCCCTCCACCTGCTGTACACCCCGGCCCTGCAACACAGTGTACAGCGATGCCATTCGTCAGAATGGCATCAACTCCTCCTCCTCACATGCACTCTGCGCTGTGAGGAGGAGGAGATAGAGCGCAAGCACCGGGAAACCCGGCCATCACTCGGAACACATTCCGGTGATGGCCGTGTAATACCCGGCCCCATAGACTTCTATGGGAGCCGGGCGGCCGGGTGTCCGGGCAAAGATAGAGCATGTCCTATTTTTTGACGGCCGGATTTTCCGGCCGTCAAAAAATCGGTCGTGTGAATAGCCCCATTAGGGGTCTATCATTCCTAATGCAGCCGGGTGCCGGCCGATTTATGAACGGCCGGCACCCGGCCGGGAAACCCTGCCGTGTGAATGAGGCCTTACATAACCTCTTGGCTGGTGTACTTTACACCAATATTTTGCATAAAAAGAATGGTGCACACCATTATTACACCTGGCTTGTTTTTATTACCCCTCTTAGCCAAGCCACCTTTTCTAGGACCTTTTGCAAAACGGTCTAGAGTGGCATAAAAGATTTCTAAAACACAATAAATTTGGCGCATGTCTGGTACGCCAGTTTTTTTGGCGCATTTTGCTTTGTTAGGCTATGTTCACACAGAGTTTTTTGCAGGCGGAAATTCTGCCTCAAAATTCAGTTTGGAAGTTTGAGGCAGATTTTCCTCTCCCTGCACGCCGATTTTCGCTGCGTTTTTCACCCGCGCCCATTGAGCGCAGCAGGCATAAAACGCAGCGAAATACGCTTTCTCTGCCTCCCATTGATGTCAGAGGCGTAAACGCCCGAAGATAGGGCATGTTCTTTCTTTCTCCCGCGAGACGGTTTTACCGCTCGCGGGAAAAAGATGCCTCCGCCTCCCATTGAAATCAATGGGAGGCATTTTCGGACCGTTTTTGACGAGTTTTGCGGTTTCCGCGTAAAAAAAACTCTGTGTGAACATAGTCTTAATCTCCCGCATAGTCCTAAGCCATTTATCCTTTTTTGACGAAGGTTAGTTAATATTTCGATCGTCTATCTTGTACAGGCTGTCAAGGAATTCAAGTTGAAGAAATTTGGAGTTTAGAGCAAGAACACTTTGAAGATCTACAGTAAGCTACGTTTTTATTAACATATTTTTAATTAGTTATATTTCATTATATTTTGCATACTTAAACTTCAATTGTTAAAGTTAGAATCATGTGTAGGCTTTCCCTTCAGAGCTCAGTCATTTGTCCTGCAGACTTCTCCATCCTCCTGATTTGCTAATAGAAGTTATTATCATTGTCTGCCATATTACAGATCTAATGTCTCACATTTTCAGGAAAATGTCAAAAGCCACTTTTTTTTAGGTACCAGTTCAGTTCTGATGGGCCTATATATTAGAAACCCCCATAAACACCCCATTTTAGAAACTAGACCCCTCAAAGTATTAAAAACAGCATTTAGAAAGTTCATTAACCCTTTGGATGGGTACGGAATGTATTTCGGCCGCAAGTCCCGGACCGAACACACTGCAGGGAGCCGGGCTCCTAGCATCATAGTTATGTACGACACTAGGAGTCCCTTCCTCTCCGTGGAACTACTGTCCCGTACTGAAAACATGACTATGATGCTAGGAGCCCAGCTCCCTGCAGTGTGTTCGGTCCGGGACTTGCGGCCGAAATTCGTTCCGTCCATTACGGGCCGAACATGCTCGTGTGAACCCAGCCTCAAGGTGTTTCACAGGAATTGAAAGCAAAGTAGAGGTGAAATTTCCAATTTTTTTTTTAATTTTTTTTTTTTACAAAATCCTTTCTATACCATTTTTTTTCTGTAAAACAGAAGGTTTTATCAGAGAAACGCAACTCAATACTTATTGCCCAGATTGTTCAGTTTTTAGAAATACCCCACATGTGGCCCTAGTGCGGTAATGGACTGAAACACCGGCCTCAGAAGCAAAGGAGCACCTAGTGGATTTTGAGGCCTCCTTTTTGTTAGAATATATTTTAGGCACCATCTGAGGTTTTGAAGAGGTCTTGTGGTGCCAAAACATTGGAAACCCCCAAAAGTGACCCATTTGGTAAACTACACCCCTCAAGGAATTTATCTAGGGGTATAGTTTTGGAAACTAGACACCCTTCAGGAATTCATTGTAGTTTTCATGGGGTGCATTCAAATATTTATTTTTTTCTTTGTTTTAAGCCCATTTTTTCTATTTTTTACAAAGCGTGGTGACTAAAAAACAGCAATTCTGTGTTAATTTTTATTCCTTTTTTTTTTTTTTTCTTTTACAGCGTTCACCATGCTCTATAAATGAATTTCACTTTATTTTGCAGGGCGATACGATTACGGCGATACCATATGTTTATAGTTTTTTTTTTGTCCTACTGTGTTTGCACAATAAAATACTTTATATAAAGAATCATTTACTTTTGGTGTTGCTATGTTCTAAGACCCATAACTTTTTAAATTTTTCCATCTAGAATGCCGTGTGAGGGCTTATTTTTTGTGTAACGAACTGTAGTATAATATATGTACTATGTAGTATAACTAGCAATAGAATTTTTAGGTACATATGACTTTTGGGTCGCTTTTTATTCCTTTTTTGGAAGGTGAAGTGACCAAAAAACCTGATTCTGGTATTTTTTTTTTTTTTTTACGGCTTTCACCATGCGGAGTAAATAACAAAATACTTTTGTAGTTCAGGTTGTTACGGACGCAGTGATACCGATTATGTATATTTTATTTATATTTTTAATAAAAAGAGACTGCTAAGGGAAAAAAAGGATTTCTACTTTTATTACTTTTAAAACTTTTTTTACAAATTAATTTTACTTTGTCCCACTAGGGGACTAGCGTGCAGGAGGCACTGATCGCAATTCTAATACGCTGCACTACATGCATAGCTGGCAGCAAGCATAGTGGATCCTGACTTTGTCAGGACCCACTAGACTTCCGTATATGGCATAGCCAGAGACCATTGTTCGGCCTCCGGATGTCGTAGCACCAATCGCTTTCGAACGTGGCTTCTAAGGGGTTAATCGGCGGGGACACCGCGATCGGTCCCCGCTGTAGGAGCTGTGGCCGGTTATTCCCATGACCAACTATTAGGTCACTGAGCGCAAACGCGACCTAATAGTAGGTCATGGAGCATTAAGGGGTTAGTGTACTGGCATATATCTATAAAATGATAGTACACAGGCAGTTGTTAGGACATGCCTCCGTATGCCCTAACAGGAAATATGGTCAGACAATGGACCGTTCAGGGGAATAACGTTGGAGATGAGCGGTTTCTCTGATCTCTGCCATTAGAGCAGGGCTGCAACTGTGTAATACAGCCATCGCCCCGCTCCTGACCATAAGTGCGCATTCGGTCAGCCTGAGGTGATGCGGCCGGCGCTGCACTAATGAGCGGCGGCGCCGGCGTGTGCCCGCCATGTTCTGTCTTCAGTTCCGGCAATCATTAGTACAGCGCCGGTCGCATCACATCATGCTGAACGCATGCGCGCTTGTCAGGACTCAGGAGAGGGGCAATGGCTGTAGTAACAGAGCGGTCATTCCCCTCCCTGCGCTCTGCTACTGTCCGGACTATAGTGTGTGTGTGAGAGACGCTTCTGCTACTGAAGCGCCTCTCACACACACACTATAGTCTGGACAGCAGTAGCACGGAGGGGAATGACCGCTATGGTTACTGTCCGGTGTATGGTATGTGTGAGGCGCCCCCTCTTCCCCTGTGCACAGTATTCTAACCGGCAGTAGCAGAGCGCACGGAGGGGAATGACAGCTCTGTTACTGTCCGGTGTAGGGTATGTGTGAGAGGCGCTTCAGTAGCAGAAGCGCCTCTCACACACACTAGTCTGGACAGCAGCAGAGCTCATCAAGCGTAGTGCTTTAAAAACAGTTATCAACCTTGCGACTCAGATGCCATAGGACATCTTCAAAGTTCTTGTGGAGTCCATTCCGAAGAGCGGTTTTGGCAGCACGAGAAGAACCTACACAATGAGGCAGGTGGTTTTAATGTTTTGACTGAATGGCGAACATTTTTTGGCGAACATTTTTATCACAATTGCGGAAGAAGGTCAAATGTTTCAGTGCTTTTGAGAGCTCGAGCTCTTGTTGATGCAAAAATTTTTGGTATATACGAACTTTGCACATCTTCATATGTTATTGTTTTTGTGTGTAAGCCTTTGTTTGGATGCAAGTTTTAGGCACAAATGTGAGATATCATCTTATTTGTCACAAAGTTGGACATGTCTGTAAACTTCAGGCTAATACAATGGCAATCATCACTTTGTCTGCTTTCCGAAAGTATGTAGTGTTTGAGAATGCATCTAAGCCATTCGAGAAAGGGGGCAGCTTCCCATAATGCGATCGTGGGGTGCTGATGGTTCTCATGGCAGATTGGGGGCCTAAAGGGTTACAAAAAAAACCCACACACTTTGCAACTTCTACCAATTGTTTTCCAGGCTCTGTCCTCTATTGAACTGCATGAAAAACCTTAAAAGGGTTTGCTATTCTAGCGACCTCTGGGCTTCTCCCCCTGCAGGTGCGGTGTTGGTCATCATACGGTACTGCACCTACTTTTAGAGTAGTGACCCACCTAAGAGGTTGCCGTGAAGCGGCATGCGGGCTTATACAGTTTGATCAAAATGTTTACTTAAACCTCCTGTTCATTTTTTGCTTAGCAGCAATAGATCACCTTAGAAATTTGGATTTATGGACCTTTTATCTTTCTCCTTTTTTTTTTTATTTTTTATTTTTTTGTAATGTCAGCGGTAACTTTCTGAAAGTTGTGCAGACTGAGAACGTGTGCCTTCATGAGCAAATGTACATTTTATTATTTGGATAGTGATGCATTAGAAGATAATTATTGAGAGAAAATGCCAACTGCATTAACGTCTTTCATATTCTATGTAGTTAAATATAACAATAATCTACAATTCTGTGTTTTTCAGGCCTGTGCAAGGTTTAATTTTCCTTTTCAAATGGCAGCCAGGGGAAGAGCCATCAGGATCTGTAGTTCAAGACTCCCGACTGGATACAATATTTTTTGCAAAACAGGTAGATGTTATTTGTGTGTATCAGCTGTTTCTGTATTCCGCTTTGTCAGCCATCGACTATAGTGGTTCTACAACGTGGCCTTTGGAAGCTGCCTAGTGGTATTTAAGATGCACTAAATAGCCAAAATGATGTGAATATCTGATCCATCACAACATGTGTGTTAATAAGGAGTAGGGCCATTTTTTGCGGCTATCCACTCTCCTGGGAAGGCTTTCCACAAGGTTTTTGTGTGTCTGTGGGAATGTGTGCCCATTCAGTCAAAAGAGCATTTGTGAGGTCCGGTACTGATGTTTGAAAAGGGGGTCTGGATCGTAATCTGCATTCCAATATTTGTGCAATGTGGTTGATGTTTGGGCTTTGTGCAGACAACTTTAGTTTCCTTAGACCAATCGTGTCAAACAAAATTGATGGACCCCGTTTTGTACATAGGGACACAGTCGTTCTGGAACAGGAATCTACATTCCTTAAACTGTTGCAATAAGGTTTGAAGCATACAATTGTCTAAAATTTCTTTGTATTCTGTATTCATTAACAATACTCTTCACCTGAAATAGCCAAAACCCTAAAAAAAAAACACTAGACCATTTACCCTTCTCCATCAAATGTAACAGTAAGCACTATGCGTTCTGGTAGGTAACTTTTACCAGGCATCTGCCAAACCTAGATTTATCTATCAGATTTCCATATAGTGAAACATGATGTATTACTCCAGAAAACATGTTTACACTGCTCTAGAGTCCAGTGGCGGCATACCTACACTATTCCAGCTGATGCCTGCCACTGCGCATGGTGATCTTAGGCTTGTGTGTAGCTCCTCGACTATGGAAACCATTTCATGAAGCTCCTGACCACAGTTCATTTTTCGGATGTTACTTCCAGAGGTGGTTTGGGGTTTTGTAGTGAGTGATGTAGCAGATGATAGTCCACTTTTACGAGCCACGTACTTCACCACTAGGCAGGCCCAACTTTGGAAGTTTATGTAGCCTACCGCTTCAAGGCTTAGCTGCTGTTACTCCTTGACTTTTTAACTTCACAATAATAGCACTTACAATTGACCAGGGCAGATCAGAAATGTCACAAACTGACTTGTGGCAAAGATGGCATCCGATGACCATGCCATGTTTAACACCTTCCCGACATTTCTTGTAAGTATATATCATGGCCAGCTAGTGCTTCCCACAATTTATTGTATACTTACGAAAAATGGATGTCTGGCTCAGAAGCTGAGTCCGTGCCGTCAGCCGCAGGTGTTGGCTGTATGTTGCAGCTGACACCCTGCTGTAATGGCGGGGGTTCTGAGCTAGCTCCGTTCCCCGCCATTAACCCCTTAAATGCAGCTGCATTAAGGTGTTTTTAGCCAGTCGGCAACCCTGCGACGCCAATGGCAGCAATGGCAACCGGAGGCCTAACCCTGGCTTCCCGGTCTGCCGAGTACACAAGCCTCCTAGGCCCTGCCCAGAGGAGAGGCCTAAAAGGCTTCCGGTAGTGCTGGTAAGATGGCGCAGGCTCAGAAGCTGAGCCTTCATCAGCGGCAGGTGCCAGCTGTATGTTACAGCTGACACCCTGCTGTAACGGTGGGAGTTCTGAGCTAGCTCCGATCCCTTTAGATGCAGCCATTAAAGGTGATCACTGCATCAAAATGGTTTGGAGCAAATCGGCACACCTGAGACTAGATTGAGGGGGTGCTGATGGCGTAACAATGGCCTCCTGGTCTGCAAATTTTAAAAGCTGATTAGGCCCTGCCCAGAGGCGGAGCCTAATCTACTTGCTGTCTGTGAACTACTGACAGTTCAAATACATTGTACTACATAGGTAGTGCAATGTATTCGAACAGCAATTAAACGTTGGACCTTCAAGTCCCCTAGTCGGACTAAAAAAAAAAGGAAGTTTTAAGTAATAAAATTAAACAATCGCCCTTTTCCCCTTATCAAGTGCTTTATTATTGAAAAAAATAAACCATACATGTTTTGTATCGCCACGTCCGTAAAGGCCTGAACTATAAAAATATTATTGCCGTGCGATGAACGCTGTAAAAAAAACAACAACTAACAAACAACGCCACAATTGATGTTTTGCGGTCACCTTGCCTTCCAAAAATTGGAAATAAAAAGTGATCAAAAAGTCGCATGTATCCAAAAATGGTACCTATAAAAACGATGGCTCATCTCAAACAACAAGCCCTCATACAGCTCAGTCGACTAATTAATTTAAACGTTATTGTTCTCACAACATGGCGACTAGAAATAAAACATTCTTTTTATAAAAGGTAATTTTATTGTGCAAAAAAGTTGTAAAACAAAGTTCTATAAATTTGGAATCGTACTGACCCACAGAATAAAGTTAACATGTCATTTATAACACATGGTGAATGCTGTATAAAAAGAAATATGCCAGAATTGCTGGTTTTTGGTTACATTGCCTTCCATAAAATAGGATAAAAAGTGATCAAAATGTCACATGCTCGTCCTGCAAAAAAACAGCACTCCTACCACTACATCTATGAAAAAAATAAGCTAAGTCTCCAATAAGTCAGGAAAGAAAATATATGCAGCTGTGCAGACCTGAGGAGAACATTTCTTCTGTTTCAAGAGGCGATTTTATCACGGCTCTAAAATTAGGGAACCAGGAAGGGGAGGGCTCAAACATATCTGCTGGAAGCGAGGGTGCCCATATTATACCAGGACAAATGTTCCCAAGAAAATTCCCCAAACTGCAAAGGTGCGGAGTGTGGACCAAAAGGGGAATAAGGAAGGACACCATTTATTAGTGTGACACTGGCCTGTGCATAAAGGATGCTTCACAGTGTAACCAATATCTATGGATTATTTTATTGTTTTTTTACCCCATGATTATATTACCTGATTATGCCCTGTTGTATTCTGCCCAGCTTGCATATGCCCCCACATAAACTGAAATACCAGTAATACTCCAAACAAAACTGTTACCAAGCCAATTCCACGCTCAAAAGCCAAATGGCGCCCTCCATTCTGAGCCCTACACTGTGCACAAACAGCAGTTTACTTCCACATATATGGCATTGCCATACCCGGTAGAACCCTATTAACAATTTTTGGGGTGTCTCTCCAGTGGCACACACTGGGCACAACATGTTTAGCACTGATGTTGCATATCTAGGGAAAAATTGCAATTTTTACTTTGCACCATCTGCAGCGCAATCATTTATGGAAAAAACGTGGGGTAAAAATTGCTACTCGACATCTTAATAAATGCCTTGAGTGGTATAGTTTCTAAAATGGGGTCACTTTACAGGGGTTACTTTTATAACTTCACATCAGAGCCTCTGCAATTGTGAACCAATACTTTGTAAATCGCCAAATAAGGCCCCAATTTCACATGGTACTCTCTCACTCCTGAGCCCTGTTATAAGTCCAGGCTAAAGATTAGGGCCACATGTTAGGGTGTTTCTAAATCCCAGAATCAAAGTGTAATTAGAGAGCTGTCTTTTCATGGTGGCACAAGCTGGGCACCGTATATTGGACACTGAAATGGCATATCCATGGAAAAATTTACAT
The DNA here is from genome assembly GCF_050947455.1 of Rhinoderma darwinii. Taxonomy (NCBI): domain Eukaryota; kingdom Metazoa; phylum Chordata; class Amphibia; order Anura; family Rhinodermatidae; genus Rhinoderma; species Rhinoderma darwinii. The sequence goes on along the minus strand of NC_134693.1, from coordinate 68,270,435 downwards.
TTTCTCTAACATCGAGTGCACACTCATTTCTGGAAAACACCTGTAGGGTTAGTGTGCTCACTACACCCCTAAGTAAATACCTTGAGGGTTGTAGTTTCCGTGCGGTCCCTTCTGGTGGGTTTTCACTGTTTTGGTCCCACGGGGACTTTGCAAATGCGACATGATTCCCAGAGACCAATGCAGCAAAATCTGCACTCCACAAGCCAAATGGCGCTCCTTCCCTTCTGAGCCCTGCCGTGTGCCCAAACTGCAGTTTATGAGCACATATGGGGTATTACCATACTCGGGAGAAATTGCTTTACAAATGTTGGGGTTCTTTTTCTCCTTTTATTTATTGAGTGTAATTCTTTTTTTTTAGCTAAAGTTCCATGTTATTGAATTTTTATTTTCACTGCTTAATTCTAATAAAATCTATGAAACACCTGTGGGGTCAAAAATGCTCACTACACCCCTAGATGAATCCTCAAGGGGTGTAGTTTCCCAAATGGAGTCACTTTTGGGGAGTTTCCACTGTATTGGTACCTTTAGGGGTTTTGCAATAGCATCATGGTGCCAAGAAACCAATCCAGCAAAATCTGTGCTCCAAAAGCCTTGCCATGTGCGCAAACCACATATGGGGTATTTCCGTACACTGGAGAAGTTGCTTTGCAAATGTTGGGGGCTTTTTCTCCTTTATTCCTTGTGGGATTTATTTTATTTTTATAGCTGAAACGACATCTTTAGAAAAAATTCAAATTTTTAATTTTCTCGTCCAAATTCTAATAAAATCTATGAAACGCCTGTGAGGTCAAAATGCTCACTACATCCCTAGATCAATTCCTTGTGGGTGTAGTTTCCAAAATGGCGTGTTTATTTTTTTTGGAGTTTTTCCTTTGTTTTGGCATCACAAGACCTCTTCAAACCTGACATGGTGCCTAAAATATAATTAATAAAAATAAGGCCCCAAAATCCTCTAGGTGCTCCTTTGCTTCTGAGGCCTGTGCTTCAGTCCATTACCACACTAGGACCACTTGTGGGATTTTTCTAAAAACTGCAGAATCTGGGCAATAAATATTGATTTGTGTTTCTATGGTAAAATCTTCTGTGTAACAGAAAAAAAAATGAATTTCTGCCAAAAAAATGGAATTTGTAAATATCACCTCCACTTTGCTTTAACCCCTTCCCACACCTTGACGTAACTGCACGTCGATGTGTGCAGTAACTTCGTGCACCTCGACGTGCAGTTACGTCAGTGCTTTGACAGTTAACCGCTGCGCTGCGGTTAACTGTGCAGGGTGTCTGCCCTACATTCCCTGTTGCCGATCAGCGGCCCATCACCGCTGATTTCGGCAGTTAACCCCTTAATTGCGGCGTTCGATTTTGATTGCCACATTTAAGTTGTTTAGCACAGATCGGCAGCCCCCACGTGAAATCACGGGGGCTGGCGGATGGTACCCATGGCAACCGGACGTCAGACAATCTCTTACATTACGTAGGTAGTGTAATGTGTTCCAGCAGCGATCAGAGCTGCAAGTCTAAGTGTCCCCTAGTGGGACAAGTGAAAAAAGTAAAAAAAAAAAGAATAAAAATGTTTTAAAAAAAGTGTAAAAATAAATATTATAAGTGACATAAACAAGAACTGCTTTTTTTTCCTATAGTAAGTCGTTTATTATAGGAAAAAAATTAACACGTATAAAAAAGTACACATATTTCGTATCACCGCGTTCGTAACGACCCCAACTATAAAACTATAATATTTTTCCCGCACGGTGAACACCGCAAATAAAATAAACTAAAAACAATGCCAGAATCACTATTTTTTTGGTCACCACCTCTCCCAAAATATACGATAAAAAGTGATCAAAAAGTCGCATGTACGCCAAAATAGTTCCAATACAAACAACAAGCCCTTAAACAGCTTTTTTGACTGAAAAATAAAAAAGTTATGGCTCTCAGAATATAATGACACACACAATAATTTATTTTATAAATGAGTTATTTTACTGCGCAAACACTGCAAAATGTAAAAAAAAAACTATATATATGGTATCGCCGTAATCGTACCAACCCGCAGAATAAAATATAATGGTCATTTATAGCACAGGGTGAACGCTGTCAAAAATAAATAAAAATCATTGTCAGAATTGATGGTTTTTGGTCACCTGGCTTGCCGAAAAATGAAATAAAAAGTGATCAAAAAAAATCACATGTACCCCAAAATGATACCAATGAAAATTAGATTGTCCTGCAACAAATAAGCCCTCACGCAGCTCCGGTGGTGAAAAAAATAAACAAAGTTCCGGCTCCCAGATTATGGCAATGCTAAATTTGCAGTGTTCCAAAAGCGGATAGGATCGGGCGCAATTTATAAGTGCGACACTGGCCACACATCTGCGGATTATTATTTATTTACACCATTATTATACCCTCTTATTATGCCCTGATGTACCCCGCACAGATTACATATGTATAGTCATGCCTAGAAAAACGTTAAAAGTAGTTTTATTTGTGTAGTATTAAAAATAGGGCACTAAATGCCAAAAGTACTGAGTGTAGGCGTAGGCACACAGATCCACGGTCCCTGATAAATGTCAGGAAACAGGTGATATTGAAAAACCTTTCAATCGATATGACACAAGACAGGGGTAGCAGTAGTGCTCCTCAACCACTTGCCATAGCGATGCAAAGGTAAACAAGCCTCCTTGGAATGTCCTGTATGCACATAGAAACAGACGTGCCACACTCTGGACATGCACAGGGGACCTAAGCAAATGTAGATGTGGTCTGGTTACCACAGTAAAGCAACGTCCCAACGCGTTTCTGCAGCCCTGTAACTACAGGGCAGCGTCCTCAGGGGTTAAATTTGCTTATTATTAACCCCTTCCCGCACCTTGGCGTAAATGCACGTCCAGGTGAGCAGTAACTTCGCGCACCTGGGCATGCAGTTACGTCCGCGCTTTAACAGTTAACCGCCGCGCGGCGCTACACCGCAGCGGCGGTTAACTGTGCAGGGTGTCATCCCTGCTCTCCCCATTGCCGATCAGCGGCCTGTTGCTGCTGAAATCGGCAATTAACCCCTTCGATGCGGTGGTCGATTGCGATCACCACATCGAAGAGGTTTACATCGGATCGGCAGCCCCCCACATGTATTTGCGGGGGCTGGCGATCCTTATCATGGCAACCAGAGGCCAGACAATGACCTCCGGGTTGCCATGTACGGAAGCCTCGGAGGATCAGCCTCCGGCCGGTCCTCCGATGCTTCCTGTCAGTGTGACAGTTACGTCACAATGACAGTTAGAACACATTACACTACGTGTGTAGTGTAATGTGTTCTAGCAGCGATCAGAGCTGCAAGTCTAAGTGTCCCTTAGTGGGACAAGTAAAAAAAAGTAAAAAAAAGATAATAAAAATGTTTTTAAAAAGTGTAAAAATAAAAGTTAGAAGTGACATAAACAAAGAATGCTTTTTTTCCTATAATAAGTCTTTTATTATAGGAAAAAAATTAACACGTTAAAAAAAGTACACATATTTGGTATCGCCGCGTTCGTAACGACCCCAACTATAAAACTGTAATATTATTTTTCCCGCACGGTGAACACCGCGAAAAAAATAAACGAAGAACAGTGCCCGAATCACAATTTTTTGGGTTACCAACCCTCCCAAAATATACAATAAAAAGTGATCAAAAAGTCGCATGTACGCCAAAATGGTACCAATACAAACTACATCCCGTCCCGCAAAAAACAAGCCCTTACACTGCTTTTTTGACTGAAAAATAAAAACGTTATGGCTCTCAGAATATGGTGACACAAAAATTTATTTATTTTATAAATAAGTGATTTTATTGCACAAACGCTGCAAAACATAAAAAAATTATATACATATGGTATCGCTGTAATCGTATCGACCCGCAGAATAAAGTATAATGGTCATTTATAGCCCAGGGTGAAGGCCATAAAAAAACCGAATAAAAAACATTGTCAGAATTGATGGTTTTTGGTCATCTTGCTTGCCAAAAAATGGAATGAAACGTGATCAAAAAAATTTCTGGTACCCCAAAATGGTACCAATGAAAACTACAGATTGTCCCGCAAAGAATAAACACTCACACAGCTCCGGTAGAGAAATAATAAAACCGTTCTGGCTCTCAGAATATGGCGATGCAAAATGTGCAGTGTGTCCAAAAGCGGATAAGATCGGACGCCATTTATCAGTGCGACACCGGCCACATATCTGCAGATTATTATTTATTTACTGCATTATTATACCCTCTTATTATACCCTGATGTACCCCGCACAGATAACATATGCCCACATTATAAACTGAAACACCAGTAAAACCCCAAACAGAACAACTACCAAGCTACATCTGCGCCCCAAAAGCCAAATGGTGTCCCTCCCTTCTGAGCCCTGCAGCGTGCCTAAACACCAGTTTACGTCCATAGATATGGCATCCCCATACCCGGGAGAACCCGGTTAATATTTTATGAGGTATTTGTCTTCAGTGGCACAAACTGGGCATAACATAAAGTGCACTAAAATGGCATATGAGTGGAAAATTGTAATTTTCACTCCGCACCATGCGCTGCGCATTAACCCCTTCGCGCACCACAACATAGCATGTCTTAGTGTGGGGGGTGATGTATGGAGCGTCTCACGTGAAAAATAAAGAATTTAAAACTGCAAAATCGCTGTTTTTTTGGTCACCTTGGCTCTACCTAAAAATGTAATAAAAAGTGCTCAAAAAGTTGTATGTACCAATAAAAACTAACGCTCGTCCCTCAATAAATAAGCCCTCACACCGCTCTATTGACTGAAAAATAAAAAAGTTGTGGCTCTTGGAACGCGGGGAGTAAAAAACTAAAGAGGAAAAGAAAAAAATGGATCAGTCCAGAAAGGGTTAATTACTTTCTAATGAAAAACCATTTATGACCACACGTGGGGTATTGCCGTACTCGGGAGAAATTGCTTTACAAATGTTGGGCAGCTTTTTCCTACTTTATCCTTTGTGAAATTTAAAAAAATGCAAAATTTTAGTGGAAGAAATGTCGATATTCATTTTCACGGCCTAATTCTAATAAATCCTGCAAAAGACTTGTGGGGTCTAAATGCCCACTATATCCCTAGATAGATTCTTTAAGTGGTGTAATTTCTACTTTTGGGGGGTTTCCACTGTTTTGGCCTCTCAGGGGCTTTGCAAATGCGACATGGCACCCAAAAACCATTTCAGCTAAATTTGAGCTCCAAAAGCCAAATAGCGCTCCTTCCCTTCTAAGCCTTGCTGTGGGTCCAAACAGCAGTTTATTACCACATATGGCATATTTCCGTAATCGGGAGAAATTGTTTTACAAATGTTGGGGTGCTTTTTCTCCTTTATTCCTTGTAAAAATTAAAAATGGCTACCTTTTTTCAGAAAAAAAGTAGATTTTTACTTTTACAGAATAATTCCAATGAATTCAGCAAAACAACCGTGGGGTCAAAATGCTAACTTTATCCCTAGAAAAATTCCTTGATGAGTTTAGTTTCCAAAATGGGGTCACTTTCCAGGGCTTTCCACTATTTTGTTCCCTCCAGTGCATTTCAAACGCGACATGGCACTGAAAACTATTCCAGCAAAATCAGAATTTCAAAATCCAAATGGTGCTCCTTCCCTTCTGAGTCCTGTTGTGGGTCCAAACAGCAGTTTATTACCACATATGGGGTATTGCTATAATCAGGAGAAATTGATTTACATATGTTGGGGTGTTTTTTCTCTTTTATTCCTTGAAAAATTAAAAATGTCTAAGTTTTTTCAGAAAAAAAGTAGATTTTCATCTTCACAAACTAATTCAAATAAATTTAGCAAAAAAACTGTGGGTTCAAAATGCTAACTATACCCCTAGATAAAGGGGTGTAGTTTCCAAAATGAGGTCACTTTTGGGGGTCTTTATTGTTTTGGCCCCACAAGACCTCTTCAAACCTGACATGGTACCTAAAATATATGCTAAAAAAAAGGAGGCCCCAAAATCTACTAGGTGCTCCTTTGCTTCTGAGGCCTGTGTTTCAGTCCATTACCACACTAGGGCCACGTGGGGTATTTCTAAAAACTGCAGAATCTGGGCAATAAATAATAAGTTACATTTCTCGGGTAAAACCTTCTGTGGTATAGAAAAAAATGTATTACAAATGAATTTTGTAAAAAAAAAAATGAAATTTGTAACTTTCACCTCTACTTTGCTTTAATTCCTGTGAAACGCCTAAAGGGTTAATACACTTTCTGAATGCTGTTTTGAATACTTTGAGGGGTGCAGTTTTCAAAATGGGGTGATTTATGGGGACTTTCTAATATAGAAGGCCCTCAAAGCCACTTCAGAACTGAACTGGTCCTTGTAAAAATCGCCTTTTGAAATTTTCTTGAAAATATGAGATATCGCTGCTAAAGTTCTAAGTCTTGTAACGTCCTAGAAAAATAAAAGACTGTTCAAAAAACGATGCCAAACTAAAGTAGACATATGGGTGATGTTAATTAGTAACTATTTTGTGTGGTATTACTATCGGTTTTACAAGCAGATACATTTAAATTTAGAAAAATGCTAATTTTTGCAAATTTTCTCCAAATCTTGGTGTTTTTTACAAATAAATATTGAATTTATCAACCAAATTTTTTCACTAACATAAAGTACAATATGTCACGAGAAAACAGTCTCCGAATCGCTTGGATAGGTAAAAGCATTCCGGAGTTATTACCACATAAAGTGACACATGTCAGATTTGAAAAATCGGCTTCGTCCTGAAGGCCAAAACAGGCTCAGTCCTGAAGGGGTTAATGAACTGCCAAACAGCACATTTTCTGCTGTTTGTTTTGTATTCTCCGGGGTGTACCCAGACACTGATAGATGGTCCCCTGTGCATGTCCAGAGTGTGGCACGTCTGTTTCTATGTGCATACAGGACATTTCAAGGAGGCTTGTTTACCTTTGCATCGCTATGGCAAGTGGTTGAGGAGCACTACTGCTACCCCTGTCTTGTCATATCGATTTGAAAGGTTTTCAATATCACCTGTTTCCTGACATTTATCAGGGACCGTGGATCTGTGTGCCTACGCCTACACTCAGTACTTTTGGCATTTAGTTCCCTATTTTTAATACTATACAAATAAAACTACTTTTAACGTTTTTCTAGGCAGGACTATACATTTATTAATTAATGTTTACTATTTACACTGAATTTTTGGAATTTAACAGATTACATATGCCCCCACATTATAAACTGAAATACCAGCAAAACGCCAGAGCTACTACCAAGCAAAATCTGCGCTCCAAAAGCCAAATGCCGCTCCCTCCCTTCTGAGCCCTACAGTTTGCCCAAACAGCCGTTTACGTCCACAGATATGGCATCGCCATACTCGGGAGAACCCGGTTAATATTTTATGAGGTATTTGTGGCACAAACTGGGCACAACATATAGTGCACTAAAATGGCACATCAGTGGAAAATTGTAATTTTCACTCTGCACCATCCGCTGCGCATTAAACCCTTCGCGCACTATGTCTTAATAGCATGTCGTGGTGTGGGGTGGTGATGTATGGTGCATCTCACTCACTGAGCCCGTGCCATACACTGCGGGTGTCAGCTGTGTATTACAGCTGATACACGGGACAAACGGCGATCGCACGGTTACAGGAGCCTGTAAAAATCACAATATACCGCAACACATTAGTATTGTAGTGTATTCTACCAGTGATCGAACGATTGCTGGTTCAAGTCTCCTAGGGGGACTAATAAAATGTGTAAAAACAAAAGTAAATAGTTATTATTCGTGGAAAAAATGAAATAAATATTTAAAGTCCAAAAATAAACCCTGTTCACATTTTTCTCTAAAGTAATGTAAAAAAAAATACTCAAAATTGGTATCACTGCGTCCGTAAAAGTCCAAACTATTACAATATACCATTATTGAACTCGCACGGTGAACGCCGTGAAAAATAAAGAATTTTAAACGGAAATATCGCTGTTTTTTGGTCACCTTGGCTCTACCAAAAAATTTAATAAAAAGTGCTCAAAAGGTCGTATGTACCAATAAAAACTACAGCTCGTCCCGCAAAAAATAAGCCTTCACACCGCTCTTTTGACGGATAAATAAGAAAGTTGTGGCTCTCGGAAAGCGGGGAGGAAAAACGAAAAAGAATAAGCAAAACATGGATCAGTTCGGAACGGGTTAATTACTTTCTAATGAAAAAACATTTATGACCACATGTGGGGTATAGCGTACTCGGGAGAAATTGCTTTAGAAATGTTGGGGTGCTTTTTTCTCCTTTTTCTCCTTTTGTGAAATAGAAAAAATTAAACTTTTCAGTGGAAATAATTTTGATATTAATTTTCACGGCCTAATTCTAATAAATTCTGCAAAAGACGTGTGGGGTCTAAATGTCTGTGCGCAATAGAAATAAATGGTTCCGTAATTATGGATGAATTCTATGGTCGTGTGCATGGGGCCTTAGAAGGGAGTGAAAAGTATCAAGGATTTGTTTAGTATTATTAACAGGTTCCCGACCGCTGGCCGTATAGACTATTTACGGCGGCACTTCAGAGACTGTGCACGCGCGATCGCGTGCACACAGCTCTATGCCCTGGCTGTTGCTAACAGCCATGGGCACTGGGCAGAATGTCAGGGGCCAATCTTTTGGCCCCTGAACATGTGATCGCTGTGACAACCAATCACAGCGATCACATGCATTTCTGCATATAAAACAGTGTGCACGCGATCGCGTGCACACAGCCCTGTGCCCACGCTGTTACCAACAGCTCTGGGCACGGGGCAGAGTATCAGGGACCAATCTGATGGTCCCTAAACATGTGGTCGCTGTGAAAACCTATCACAGCGACCACATTTGTTTTATTTTTACTTTTCTGGCAGTAAATCTCCTGCCTCTTTTCTTCTCCTCAAACATTGTTTCAGTTTGAGGAGAAGAAGAGACTAGGGAGAATTGCTGCCAGAAGATTACAGTGAAAAAAAATACAGTTACACTCTCTGTATAGATATCTATCTATCTATCCATCTATCTATCTATCCATCTATCTATCTATCCATCTATCTTTTTTTTCTATCTATCTACCTTTCTTTTATTCTATTAGTATAGGCAGGTAGGGAGTATATATATATATATATATATATATATATATATATTAATATATATAGTGGTTTATTTTTTTTGTTAGCGGTAGTGTAGATATATATAGCAGTTAGTTTGTGTGTTTTAGAAAAAAATAAAAATAAATGTGTTTAGTTAGTGTTAGTTACGTTATGGCGAGGAAGTTGTTTAGCGCCAAGGAGGCATACGCCATGCTGTGGTCTGAGTCGGAGACCGCATCAGAGATGGTGTCCGAGATGGAACCTGTTTTAGGTAGTGACGATGACCGCGTCACTTCAGGTTCATCTTCAGGGGATGTTGTCCCTGATGCAGTTGAAACTGCAGAACATGAAAGCGCAGGGCCAAGTAGCGCTGTAGCACTGGACAGCCTGGTCCCTCCAGTCCAGGCTCTTGTATGGGCACCTGCCCCATCTTTTGGGCCTAGAATCCACGGATTTACTGCCACTCCTGGCATAACCGTGGACAATACAAATTTTGTCCAAATGGATTACATCCATTTATTTATAACGGACGACATCCTAAATCAGATTGTCCACGAAACAAATTTATATGCCACTCAATATATAAGGCAGAAACCTTCATCCACCCATGCCAGAGATTGGACGCCCACCAATTTGCAGGAATGAAAAAAAAATTTGGGGCTCACCCTAAATATGGGTATTGTCAAAAAGCCCTCCATTAGGTCTTACTGGTCAACAATACCCGCCAAAGCCACCCCAGTATATTCTGCAGTAATGCCCAGGTCTCGTTATGAGACAATAATGAGGTTCCTCCACTTCAATGACAACGCACAGGCCCCCCCAAGTACCGATGCAAACCGGGATCGGTTATTCAAAATAAGACCGCTAATAAATTCCCTGAATAATTTATTTCTGCAACTCTACACCCCTGAGCAGAATGTAAGTGTGGACGAATCCCTCCTCAACTTTCATGGCAGACTTAGCTTTCGCCAATATCTACCTTCAAAAAGGGCAAGATATGGCGTTAAGCTCTACAAATTGTGTGAAAGCGGGTCAGGATATACCACCGCCTTCAGGATTTATGAAGGGCGGGACCGCACAATAAATGTTCCTGGATGCCCCCCTGATCTTTCCACCAGCAGTAAGATCGTGTGGGAGATCATGCAGCCTCTGCTTCACAAGGGGTACCACCTCTACTGTGATAATTTTTATTCCAGTGTGCCCCTGTTTAGGCATTTGCATGCTGCAAGGACTGGGGCATGTGGTACCATGCGCAAAAACAGAATTGGTTTTCCACAGCAATTAGTGGGGAAGCGCATGGTAAAGGGGGACTCCTGTTAATATGCATCTGAAGAATTGCTGGCGGTCAAGTACAGGGATCGCAAAGATGTGTATGTGCTAAGCACGATTCATACCGCAGGAACAGTGGCAGTGAGGGAAAGGGGGGCAACATCGGACAAGCACAAACCAGTGAGCGTGTCCGAATATAACAAGTACATGGGGGGGGGGGTGAATTTAAGCGACCAGGTTTTACAGCCCTATTTAGTAAAACGCAAAACTAAAACCTGGTACAAAAAAGTGGCCATTTATTTGTTACAGGTGGCCATCCACAACTCATTTGTGCTCTACAAAAAAAACAGGGGCAGAGACACATACCTGGATTTCCAGGAAAAAATTATTGAAGGCCTCATTTTTGATGTTCAGGACACCCGAGAATGCCCCCAGTCTGAGGATGTCACGCGACTGACTGAAAGACACTTCATCAGTCGGATTCCCCCAACACCAACCAGAAACAACCCCCAGAAAAAGTGCCGCGTCTGCAGAAAAGATGGGCACCGCAAAGATTCCCGATATTTCTGTCCCTCATGTCCCTCACAACCAGGCCTGTGCATTGAGCCATGTTTTAAAAAATACCACACTGTTCTGCATTATTAGATTTTAGTTAATTCGTTGAAAATATATTTGCCCTACATTACATTTTGATTTTTCCCCTGATTTTACTCCAAGGGTGAGGGAGGGAATGGGTGGGTGGGGGGTGGATGTCATGTTTGCATATTCTCTAAAGTTCATCTGCTGGAGAGCTCCATTTGCATAAACCTGCAATTTCTTATTTTAGAAAACCCCAAAAAATAAATTCCCATTATACCCCTAGATGAATATTTTGGGATTTCTGCTTCAAGAGCAGATATTTTGGAAGTGTTATAGAAACTCTGAGTTTTGTAAAACCAGCTTTGAAAAAAAGCGATTTGTGAAATAAGCTTCTTCTATCGTCCGCCCTCCTACATCTCTATGTGATAAATAAGGCACACATATTTGGTATCCCCATGCACAGGATAAGTGGCAGAATGTGAAAGGAGATTAATTTTGGCCGTGGTCTATGCCGTGTGTGAAAAATGCTGGTATAAACTGACGCATTTGCTAAAAAATTGCTAATTTTATTTTGATCCATCTTATTCAAGAAACTTTCAGAAGAAAACTGGACTGTCTAAAAATATGATAAACCCCTTGAAGGAAACCTTGTGGGGTCTACTTGTGTGAATGAAGTAATTTATGGGGTGATTCTAATCTTTCAGCAGCATTAGGCCCCCCAGAAAACAGTATGCAGCTATAAAATCAAATGTAAAATTCCTGGACCGAAAAGGCCAAAAAGCCTCCTTTTATGCCAAGCCCTGGTACATGCCCGCACAGTGAATAAGGCACACATATTTGGTATCCCCATGCACGGGAGAAGTGGAGGAATGTGAAAAGAGATTAATTTTGTCCGTGGTCCATACCGTGTGAAAAATACTAGCATAAACTGACGCAATTGCTAAATTCTTGCATTTTTTTCCAATTTTGCCCACTTTAGAGAAAAAAATTAAAATGATATATACTGACAAATGCCACTAAAACAAAGCCCTATCTGTCCTTTAAAAAGAGTGTAAAATTCAAAGATGAACTTTATTCACCTGCTGAGTTATAGTCATCTAAAGAAGCGCATAGCAAAATTGTCAAATTTGCTCTGGTCATTTAGCTGTAAAACAGCCTGGTCCTTAACCGGTTAAATAGTCAGGAGATGAGAAGTGAAATGGGCTTCTTTGGCTCAGTGAAGGGCAGAGTTGTAAGTTTTCAGCATAAATTGTAATGCAGGAAATCTGCTGACAGCTGCAATGTTCTCCACAGACGTTCAGCACACTTCGAGCACCGCTGAAGAAAGCGTGATTGAGGTGTGTGCCAAGGTTGTCGCCATCTATGTGGAGAGGTTTGGAGTGTATGGGGGGCTTCTTCATCCAAGCCATTTTTGAAAGTTTAATTGTAATGTTTGGTAGTCAGATTGGGACAAAAAGGGGAAGAGAGAGGGGACAATGAGGACTGTAGACAGTCTGAGTTGCAGAGTGTTGATGGCATGAAGATTTCTGTATGTCTGATGGGTAGGCATGTCCTGAGAAGGCCAAGAATTTTTTATATTAACCCCTTCCCGCTATTGGGCGTAACTGTACGTCCGAAAACCAAGTGACTTCCCGCAGACGGGCGTACAGTTATGCCCTGCAGATAAAGCGAGCACAGGACCTGTTATACACAGCTGACATGCCGCTGCAATGGCTGCGATGGCTGTTACCGCCGATCGCAGCCATTTAACCCCTTCAATGCGGCTGTCAATGACGTCCGCCGCATTGAAGTGGTTGACAGAGTGGTTGACAGAGGGAGGGAGCGATTGTTGCTATGGCAACCAGGAAGCCGTTACTAGGCTTCCTGGTTGCCAAGGTACGGTAGCCTATTAGGTCCTGCCCGAGGCAGAACCTAATACGCTAACTGTCAAATGAAGAATGACAGTTGCGATGCACTGCACTACATAAGTAGTGCAGTGCATCGTACCGGGGATCAGAAGACCAGATCTTCATGTCCCCAGGTCAGTGTAAAAGAAAAAGTAAAAAATAAAAAAAAAAATGTGAGAGAAAAATAAATAAATAATAAAAACAACACTTGCCCTGTTTCCCTGATCAACTCCTTTTATTATTAGAAAAAATATGAAAAAAAAACTATACATAATCGGTATCGCCGCGTTCGGAACGGCCTGATCTATAAAAATATCACATTATTTTTACCGCATGGTGAACTTTTAATAAAAAACAATGACAGCATTTTATTTTTAGGTCATCTTGTCTAAAAAAAAATGTAATAAAAAGTTGCAAGTAACGCAAAATGGTACCAATAGAAACTACAGTTCGTCACGCATAAAACAAGCCGTCCCGCAGCGATATCAACTAAAAATAAAGTTATGGCTGACAGAAAATGGCAACACTAAAACATGATTTTTTTTAGAAAAGAGTATTTTTGTTGTGGGAACGCAGTGAAATGTAAAAAATAAATAAATTTGGTGTCGCTGTAATCGTATCGCCCCGCAGAATAAAGTTAACATGTTGTTTATACTGCACGGTGAACACTGTAAAAAAACAAAACAAAAAAGAAACGTGCTGGAATCGCTGTTTTTTGGTTTCCTCATCTCCTAACAAAATGGAATAAATAGTGATAAAAAAAATCGCATGTCCCTCAAAATAGAACCAATTAAAATTACAGCTCGTTCCACAAAAAACGTACCCTCACACAGCTCCGTCAACGGAAAAATAACACGTTATGACTCTCAAAACGCAATGATGCAAAATGATTCTAAATGACGGCCCAGACTCATTTTTAGGTCCAGTAGAATTTCACTAAATATCCCACATCGTCATTTGCTGGACCCCACGGGTGGACACTGTAGATGCAGCGGAGATGAGGAAACTTTAGGGCCTTGTGCTGCTTATAGGGCTAGTGAAGAAGTCAAATATAAGGCAATACTGGAGCGCAGATATTTTGTATAATACCCAATAAACCCGGCCTGTGTATAAAGGATTGGTTCAAAGCGTACCACACCAATCCATGAATTATTCATTCACCCCATTATTACATCATCCTATTATGCCCTGATGCACTCCGCCCAGCTTACATATACCCTGATGTACTCCGCCCAGCTTACATATACCCTGATGTACTCCGCCCAGCTTACATATACCCTGATGTACTCCGCCCAGCTTACATATACCCTGATGTACTCCGCCCAGCTTACATATACCCTGATGTACTCCGCCCAGCTTACATATACCCTGATGTACTCCGCCCAGCTTACATATACCCTGATGTACTCCGCCCAGCTTACATATACCCTGATGTACTCCGCCCAGCTTACATATACCCTCTTGCACTCCGTCCAGTTTACATATAGCCTGATGTACTCCGCACATATTACATATACCCTGATGTACTCCGCACAGCTTACATATAGCCTGATGTAGCCGCACATATTACATATACCCTGATGTACTCCGCACATATTACATATAGCCTGATGTACTCCGCCCAGCTTACATATAGCCTGATGTACTCCGCCCAGCTTACATATAGCCTGATGTACTCCGCCCAGCTTACATATAGCCTGATGTACTCCGCCCAGCTTACATATAGCCTGATGTACTCCGCCCAGCTTACATATAGCCTGATGTACTCCGCCCAGCTTACATATAGCCTGATGTACTCTGCCCAGCTTACATATACCCTCTTGCACTCCGTCCAGCTTACATATAGCCTGATGTACTCGCACATATTACATATACCCTGATGTAGCCGCACAGATTACATATACCCTGATGTACTCCGCACATATTACATATACCCTGATGTACTCCGCACATATTACATATACCCTGATGTACTCCGCCCAGTTTACATATACCCTGATGTACTCCGCCCAGCTTACATATACCCTGATGTACTCCGCCCAGCTTACATATACCCTGATGTACTCCGCCCAGCTTACATATACCCTGATGTACTCCGCCCAGCTTACATATTGCCTGATGTACTCCGCACAGCTTACATATTGCCTGATGTACTCCGCACATATTACATATACCCTGATGTACTCCGCACAGCTTACATATAGCCTGATGTACCCGCACAGCTTACATATAGCCTGATGTACTCCGCACAGCTTACATATAGCCTGATGTACTCCGCACAGCTTACATATAGCCTGATGTACTCTGCACAGCTTACATATAGCCTGATGTACTCTGCACAGCTTACATATACCCTGATGTACTCAGCACAGCTTACATATACCCTGATGTACTCAGCACAGCTTACATATACCCTGATGTACTCTGCACAGCTTACATATACCCTGATGTACTCCGAACAGCTTACATATACCCTGATGTACTCAGCACAGCTTACATATACCCTGATGTACTCAGCACAGCTTACATATACCCTGATGTACTCAGCACAGCTTACATGTACCCTGATGTACTCAGCACAGCTTACATGTACCCTGATGTACTCAGCACAGCTTACATGTACCCTGATGTACTCAGCACAGCTTACATATACCCTGATGTACTCAGCACAGCTTACATATAGCCTGATGTACTCCGCACAGCTTACATATACCCTTGATGTACTCCGCCCAGCTCACATATGCACCCACATTATAAGCTGAAATACCACTAATACACAAAGCAAAATCTGTGCTTCAAAAGCCAAATGGTGGTCAAACTGAGCCTGGCAGTGTGCCCAAACGGCAATTTATGACCACATATGGGGTATTCTGGAGAACCCGCTTAACAATTTATGGGATGTGTGTCTACGGTGGTACAAGCTGGGCACAACACATTGGGCACTGAAATGGCATATTTGTTGAAAACAGCCATTTTCAATCTGCAACATTTATTGTTTACTCATTTTTGCAAAACACTTGTGCGGTCAAAATGCTCACTACACCCCTAGATCAATTCTTTGAGGGATCTAGTTTCCAAAATGGGGTAATTTTTCGGTGGGTACCACTGTACTGGTACTATAACTCAATGCAACATGGTGTCAAAAAACAAATCTTATAAAATCTCCACTCCAAATACTAAATGGCGCTCCTTCCCTTTAGAGCCTTGCTGTGTGTCCAAATAGCAGTTTGACCACGTGTGGGGTATTTCCGTACTCTGAAGAAGTTGCTTTACAAATGTTACGGTGCTTTTTCTCCTTTATTTGTTGAGAAAATTAATTTTTTTTTAACTAATGCTACGTCT
The DNA here is from genome assembly GCF_050947455.1 of Rhinoderma darwinii. Classification (NCBI taxonomy): domain Eukaryota; kingdom Metazoa; phylum Chordata; class Amphibia; order Anura; family Rhinodermatidae; genus Rhinoderma; species Rhinoderma darwinii. The sequence goes on along the minus strand of NC_134693.1, from coordinate 68,254,270 downwards.
TATTGGAAAATAATGTAATTTTTCATTTTCACTGCCCATTTCTAATAAAATCTATGAGACACCTGTGGGGTCAAAATGCTCACTACACCCCTAGATGAATTCCTCAATGGGTGTAGTTTGCCAAATGGAGTCACTTTTGGGTAGCTTCCACTGTATTGCTACCTAAGGGGCTTTGCAAAAGCGACATGGCGCAGAAAAACCAATCCAGCAAAATCTGCTCTCCAAAAGCCAAATGGCGCTCCTTCCCTTCTGAGCCCTGATGTGTATTCATACAGTGGTTTATTACCACATATGGGGTATTTCCTTACTCTGGAGAAGTTGCTTTAGAAATGTTACGGTGATGAGAAAATGAAACCTTTTTACATAAAGCTACGTCTTAGTGGAAAAAAATGAAATTTTTCATGTTTACTGCCCAATTCTAATGAAATCTATGAAACACCTGTGGGGTCAAAATGCTCATTACACCCCTAGATGAATTCCTCAAGGGGTGTAGTTTCCTAAATGGAGTCACTTTTGGGGGGTTTCCACTAGGGATGCACGGTGCATCGAAACTTCGATACTGTGCATCCCTAAACGGTTCGATACCGCTATTTCCTGTATTTCGATACTGAGCTGCGCAGCCGCACAGCTCAGTATAGTAATACATGAATGTATGGGAGCTTGGCTGCGGCTGTGTAATCCAGCCACAGCCCCGCTCCTGAGTCATAAGTTCGCGGGGTCAGGATGATGCGATGCGGCCGGCGCTGCACTAATGAGCGGCGGCACTGGAGACAGAACATGGCGGGCGCACTGCAAAACACCCCCATGTTCTGTCCTCAGTGCCTGAACTGCCGCTCATTAGTGCAGCGTCGGCCGCACCTCCTCATGCTGACCGCGCGCGCACTTCCTGTCAGGAGCGGGGCAATGGCTATATTACACAGCCGCAGCCCCGCTCTATAACGGCGGAGATCAGAGAAACCTCTCATCTCCGCCGTTTTTCCCCTGAATGCTGCGATCACAGCTGACTGCAGCATTCAGGAGAAAATGAGCAGGGGGGATGCCCCTGGATCACGTCACAGGGAATTCCTGTGACGCGATCGAGGGCCATACCATATATGGGCAGACAGCTCAGGGTCTATTGACGGACCCCAGGGCTGTCTTACCATATTTCATGTTGTTAGGACATACCCAAGTATGCCCTAACAACAGCCTGTGTGCTATCTGTCCACAGGCTAATGTACTGGCACATATCTGATATATGTCAGTACATTATTTTTACTTTATTTTTAAACTTTAAAGTATTCTTAAATTTAAAAAAAGTACACATTCACCTTTTTTACAATAAACATTAAAATAAGTCTCAATACATAAAATACACATTCAGTAATGGCGCGCACAACAATTTTTTTGCATCATTTATGATGTGTACGCTGTAAAAAAATGAAATAAACACTGCTGTCTTTCACTTATTAATGTGAGGCGCGATGAATTAACCCTCCATGTTCCTCACATTAATAGTAATTAACCCCATCATGTACCTCGCACATTAACCCATTATGACTGAGAAACATGATGGGATTAATTACTATTAATGTGAGGCGCGTTCAAAATTCATCACACGTCGCGCCTCACATCAGAAAACTGAATAATTTTTTTTTTTATTACTGTTGGCAAAAGTATCGAAATTGGTATCGAAATCGCAATACTAAACGAAGTATCGGTATCGAAGTCCAAATTCTGGTATCGTGACATCCCTAGTTTCCACTGTACTGGTACTTTAGGAGCTTTACAAATGTGACATGGTGCAGAGAAATGAATCCAGCAAAATCAGCGCTCCAAAAGCTAAATGGCGTGCCTTCCCTTCTGAGTCCTGCCGCTTCCCCAAACAGCCGTTTATGACCACATGTTGGGTATTTCCGTACTCTGGAGAAGTTGCTTTACAAATGTTGTGGTGCTTTTCATCATTTATTTGTTTAAAAAAATAAAAATTTTGAGGTAAAGCTACATGGTATTGGAAAATAATGTAATTTTTCATTTTCACTGCCCAATTCTAATGAAATCTATGAAACACCTGTGGGGTGAAAATGCTCACTACACCCCTAGATGAATTCCTCAAGGCGTGTAGTTTCCAAAATGGGGTATTTTTTGGGGTGTTTCCTTTGTTTCGGCACCACAAGACCTCTTCTAACCTGACATGGTGCCTGAAATATAATCTAAGAAAAGGAAGGCCCTAAAATCCTCTGTGCTCCTTTGCTTCTGAGGCCGGTATTTCAGTCCAGTAGCGCACTAGGGCCACATGTGGAATATTTCTAAAAACTGCAGAATCAGGGCAATAAATATTCAGTTGTGCTTCTCCGGTAAAAACCTTCAGTATTACAGGAAAAATGGATTAAAATGGAATTTCTGCAAAAAAAATGAAATTTGTAAATTTCCCCGCTACTTTGCTTTAATTCCTGTGAAACGCCTAAAGGGTTAACAAAAACTTTCTGAATGCTGTTTTGAATACTTTGAGGGGTGCAGTTTTTAAAGTGGGGTGATTTTTGGGGGTTTCTAATATATAAAGCCCTCAAAGCCACTTGACAACTGAACTGTTCCCTAAAAAAAATGGGTTTTTGAAATTTTCTTGAAAATGTGAGAAATTGCTGCTAAACTTATAATCCTTGTAACGTCCTAGAAAAATAAAAGCATGTTCAAAAAATTATGCCAATCTAAAGTAGACATATTGGAAAAGTTAGCTAGTAACTATTTTGTGTGGTATAACTATCTGTCTTACAAGCAGATACATTTGAATTTAGAAAATGCGAATTGTTTGCAAATTTTCTCAAAATTTTGGTGTTTTTCACACAAAAATATTGAATATATCGACCAAATTTTTTCACTAACATAAAGTACAATATGTCACGAGAAAACAGTCTCAGAATCGCCTGGATAGGTAAAAGCATTCCAGAGTTATTACCACATAAAGTAACACGTCAGATTTAAAAAATGAGGCTCTGTCATTTGGTCCAAAAGTGGCTTAGTCCTGAAGGGGTTAAAGGGGAGAAAGTTGTGGTCCGAGAGGGGGAAGAGGAAACTAAATAAAGTCAGAAACTGATCAGAGACGAAAGAAAACCAGATCAGGTTAATTCTTTGTGTAGGAGAATAGGTATGTTGTCAAAGGCCTATGGGGGAGGAAAGGTATAGGAACTGGGAGGCAGATGAGGAGATTGGGGTATCAATGGAGATGTTAGCCACCCATAATGAGTGTGGATATTTTAGAGCATAGAAAATGTCGAAGCCAGGCAGCATAGTGATCCAAGAACTGGCGGGTGAAACGGGGGGAGGGGGGGGGCGGAAGAGTTTGAGGGGGCGGACCTCGAGGGGAATGTGAGTGAGGGTGCCGGTGGATTGATCTGAAAAGTGCAGTTTAACCCGTTAGTGACCGGCCCATCGTGTTTCTACGTCGGTCACTAACGGGCCTTATTCCGATGCCATACACTTTTTACGTCGCGGCATCGGAATAAGTAAACAGAGCAGGGAGCTGTCAAATCTCCCTGCTCTCAACTGCCAGAGAGGGCTGGGGGCGTCCCTGCTCTGCCGAGTGAGATCGATATCACTATCGATCTCACCCGTTTAACCCCTCAGATGCGGTGCTCAATAGCGTGCACCGCATCTGAGTGGTTTTGGAGAGAGGGAGGGAGCTCCCTCTCTCCCACCGACACCCGGCGATACGATCGCCGAGTGTCTGTGTCTCCCACGGCAGCCGGGGGCCTAATAAAGGCCCCCAGGACTGCCAGTAATGAATGCCTGCTAGACCATTCCACCAAAGGCATAAATGGATGGTAGATATATAAGCAAACCTCAGCAGGGAGGGGCTAGTGAAGACCCAGCAGTCATGGTGCACATTGGCACAAATTACGTTAGTGGTAAGTGGAAGGTCCTAAAACATGATTTCAGGGACTTGGGTAATAAGTTCAGGGCAAGGACTTCAAATGTAGTATTTTCAGAAATACTACCTCAGAGAAATAGCAGAAGATTAGGGAGGTGAACAAGCCGCTAATGAATTAGTGTAGGAAGGAGGGGTTTGGGTTATCGGCGAACTGGGCCGACTGCTCTGTTGGCTAAAGACTGTACATTAGGGATAGCTGCACCTGAATGGGGAGGGTGCAGCTGTTGCCAAGGTAGATAAAATCATGGGATGCATCAAGAGGCATAGATGCTCATGGCAAGAACATAGTTTTGCCTCAATACAAATCACTAGTCAGACCACATTTGGAATATTGTGTACAATTTTGGGCACCTGTGTATAAGAAGGACATGGCTGAACTAGAAAGGGTGCAAAGAATGGAGACCAAGGTAGTTAAGGGAATGGGTGGATTGCAGTACCAAGAAAGGTTATCAAACCTGGAGCTATTCAGTTTAGAAAAAAAGACGGCTTACAGGTGATTTTAATTACAATGTACAAATATATAACTGGACAGTACAGAGATCTTTCTAATGGATCTTTTTACACCTAGGCCTGTAACAAGGACAAGGGGGCATCCTCTACGTCTAGAGGAGAAAAGGTTTTACCATCATCGTATATGTGGATTCTTTACTGTGAGAGCAGTGACGCTATGGAACTCTCTGCCCTGGATGTTTTCATGGTTGAGTCTTTGAGCAAATTCGAGAAGTGCCTTGATTCCTTTCTTGATTTTTTTTTTTTTTTTTCTGTATAACAGATGAAAAAATTACTATAATTATTGTAATCGTATGCACATTTGTTTGTTTAGATCACATAGCTGCCCTGTCTCATGCCCTGTCTCATGCCAGCGACAATTTGACAATATGACACTTCTGCCTTCCTCTTATTCTACAACTAAATTTATAGGGAACAAGATACATAGATCTAGGCCTTATTACGCTCTTTCATCTATTAATCCCATAAACTTGACACGAGGTGGAAATACTATACAGAGATAAACAAACAAACTAGCTGGTCTGGATGGATCATAAAACGTAATGACGATCAAACACTAGGACAAATGTTAGAGATAATAGACCATTTAGGAAGATTGGAAAACCGAATTCTATACCGTGAATTAAAACTTGCAGTGTTGGAAATGAAGACCAGTCCATATGTAAAATTGCAAGGATTTGGAAAGTTTCTTTGAATGTAGTGGCAAAAACCATTAAAGTCTATGGCACTGACGGAGCTGTGCTCAGCTATTTTCTCTAGTGCCCTAAACTTTGAATGGAGTGGCAATGCACATGTTTAATCGCTGCTTCATTCATCTCCTCTTAGCAATGATCTTGTGGCTGGGGGGATCGGCGGACATGGGACCCCCGTTCTGGCAATCAGTGGGGTCCCAGTGGTTGGACTCTAACCAATACAGCAGTTGTCACCTATTCAGTGTAAATATTTTGCTATAAGCCGCCATGTCTTAGTTAGAAGTAAAGAAGTTGAACAGATGGTATCTGGATGTGTGGCTCCCACCGTGAAGCATGGGGTGGGGGTGCTTTGCTGGTGACACTGTTGGCGATTTATACAGAATTGAAGGCACGCTTAACTAATATACCAAAAAACACGACTCAAAATGCCCAAAATACATTAATATATGCATCCGTTTATTAATCCCTTAAAGGCTACGTAAACATTTTGAAAGGCAAGTTTGTTTTAAAACTTGTGCAACTTTCTAAATAGTTGTGGTGTTTTTTTTAATTCATTTTACTTTTTGAGATACAGCTGCTCTGTATTCTCTACATAGCAGGTGTATCTAGCACCAAATCCTGCTCCCGTCAGGTCCATGGGACTGACTGGTTCAGTGACAGCGGGTCCTGCGTGCCTGACACTCAGGATCCATCTGCAATCTATCACATCTAAGTTCATAGATGTGATAGATTTCAGGTGAATACACTGAACCCATCAGGACGGCGGGACTGACTTATTCAGGTCATAACGAACGATACAACTGCTGTATTTTCTATAAAGTAAAACTAATTTTTAATCAAAACGATTTGGTAAGTTGCACTAATCACACTGACCTTTTTATTGGAAAAAAAATAAAAACTTGCCATTCAAAGGTGTACATAGCTTTTAAGGACACAGCCTGTTTTGGCCTACTGGACCAGGCCTTTTTTTTTTTTTTTTCTTTCCAAGCGATTTCTGAGATTTTCTTGTGACACATTGTACTTTGTTAGTGGTAAAATTTGGTCGATACATTCAGTGTTTATTTGGGGAAAAACACCAAAAATTATAGAAAATTTGCAAAAATAAGTGCTTTTATTTTTAGAAATATCCCACTTTTGGCCCTAGTGTGCTAATGGACTGAAGCACAGGCCACAGCAGCAAAGCAGCAGCTAGAGGATTTTTGGGCCTCCTTTTTATTTGAATATGTTTTAGGAATCATGTCAGGTTTGTAGAGGTCTTGTGATTCCAAAACCGTGGGAAAAAAAATACACCAAAAACTACACCCCGTAAAGCATTTATGGAAGGGGTATAGTGATCATTTTGACCCAACAGTTTTTTTGCTGGAATTCGGCCGTGAAAATTTAAATCTACATTTTTTTCCCAATGAAATGTAGACGTTTTTCTTCCTTGTAAAAATTTAAAAGCACCGAAACATTTTTAAAGCAATTTCTCCCAAGTACAGCAATACCCCATATGTGGTCAGAACCTGCTATTTAGACATAGGGCTCAGAAGGGAAGGAGCGCCATTTTGGCTTTTGGAGCTGACATTTTGCTGGAATGGTATACGGAGGCCATGTCGCATTTGCAAAGCCCCGGAGGGACCAAAACAGTGGAAACACCCCAAAAGTGACCCCATTTAGAAAAGTACACCTACACCTACACCCCTTGAGAAAAGTAAATAAAAGGGTACATAAATAATAAAATTAATAATCCATAGATGTGTGGCACACTCTGCACCTTTTCTGGGATCTTCCCTTCCTTGCAGTTTGGGGAAAGGTGCTGGGAAAGTGTTGCCCTGGTAGAATACGGGCGCCCTTGCTTTCAGCAGATGTGCTTTGGCCCTGCCTTTTCTGGTTTTCAAACACAAGTACCTTGATAATCACCTATAGAAAGTTTAAGGAATGACCCTGTCCAGCCTGCACAATGGAATAGCATGTAAGTGTTCTACAATGCCATCTGTACCATGTGCGCGGCCATCTTTTTGTACAACACCCTTGTTTTTCGTTTGCCACTATTCGGCTTCAGCGCTTAATCTGAAAGATCAACCCTTCCCATTTACTAATTAAAGCCCATGATGCAATCTGACTTGGGGGGTCATTGTGTGTGTGTGTGTGTGTGTGTGTGTGTGTATGTGTATATATATATATATATATATATATATATAGTTCTTCGCATATTGATTTAGCCTTAAAGCCGCATGTTCTGATGGAAGTAGCATTCAAGCGCTTCAAGAATTTCCCTTATCGTATCATGTATGTCAGATTTTATGGTTTCTGCCTATGCATTGATTCATCACTGTCCAATTGACTTTATATTAATGCTTGATGTCCTTTTTCTCTACTAGGTTGCTCTGCATGTGATATTCTGTTTTGGGACATAATTTGCATGTATTATGACATATTATGACATATTACATGTTGGCGTGTACTGTGTGTTTTAATTGTCTTGAAGGTGCGTTCTATGGCCTGCAGTTTAAGGGGGTGTCCACATTGAGTTTTTTGACGCGGAAACGGTGTCAAACCGTGCCAAAAAAACGGCCGAAAACGGCTCCTACTGATTTCAATGGGAAGCAGAGGCGTATTTTTTTTCCCCGCGAGCGGTAGAGACTGCTCGCGGCTAAAAGAAGCTACGTGCCCTATCTTCGGGCGTTTCCTCTCATTGACATCAATGGAAGTCAAAGAAAGCGTTTTTCACTACGTTATTTGCTCGGGGCGCATAATGGCCGCAGTCGAAAAAACACGGCAAACGGCATGCAGGGAGGTCAAAATCCGACTCAAAATTACAGATGGAATTTTGAGGCAGATTTTTCTGTCTTCAAAAAAACTCTGTGTGAACAGGGCCTTAGGGTCATATCCTCTTGTTTCCCCTTTTCCCTCCTTTTAAATGATTGTATCGTTGTAAAATATATTTGACATCATTTTGGGCAATTTGATTCTTTTTATTTTTTGGTTGCCTAGTAGTTAAGGGAGCCCTGTTATTTTTGGAGGGGATCATTTGCCGATTAAACACTTATCCAACATGGCTACAACAGCATTTTGCATCGACATGTAATTCCATCTGGTTTGAGCTTAGTTTGGCCCTTATTTGTCATTTGCCTCCGGTTCCAATGGTTTGAGTACATTTATCTGGGCCTGAATTATGCCTACAGAAATACATGGTGATTTATATTAAAATGACTGCTTGATAATTGGATTTTCATTTGGAGTATTAGTTTGGTATGCTAGTATGTGGTTTTGTTTTTTTCCCCTCCACAATTTCACACCACCGCAGTAATTATTCTTATGATTTTCTCTTTCTCCCAACTAGGTAATAAATAATGCATGTGCCACACAAGCAATTGTAAGCATATTGCTAAACACAACCCATCCTGATGTACATTTAGGAGCAACACTATCGGAATTTAAAGAATTCACCCAAAGTTTTGATGCAGCTGTAAGTACCATGTCAAGTTTGTTTCAATATTTATATTACAGCCTGAATAAATGTGTAATGTTCTTTTAACTTTTCATGATTATTGTAGCTTAAATCGTACGTCCACTTTCACTAAAAAACGACTACAGTGCATAAGTGTGCACAATAATGGTTTTTCTAAAGAGCTTGTATAAGTGAGTTCTGCTTCTAGCAGCAGCAAGGACTGTGTGTAGTCCGTGCTTCCGGCTGCTCATAACTCTGCAGTTAGTCAGAGCATCCTGCTCGTCTCCATGGCAGAACGTCCGGGGCTATTAACACATTCGTTTTACTTTACGAAGTGCGTGTCCGTTGCAAGAAACCTACAGAATGTCCTATTCTGGTCCATTTTTGTAGATCAGACTTACCCATAAAAGTGCGTTCCGTTTTTCACAAATCAGTTGCTAAAGAAATGCAGAAAAGTAAGTAATGTGAAACCAGGAAGTGCTTGCAGAAGAGAAAAACGGATAATACACAGAAACCCCACTGACGCAACACGGATATACGTCCTATGCATGAAAAATCGCCCATTTTTTGCAACTCGTGTCAATACGGCCTAACAGTTACGTTAAAATAGAAAAAAACAGTCCCGAAAACGTCACTTTTTTTTTATTGTAGACATTTCACTTAATTCTCATGTAAATATAGTTGGTGTATAATTTGGGTCCCTTTACTGCATATTAACTCCTTAATGACTCCAATTTTTGCTTTAAAGAGGCTCCGTCACCACATAGGTGCCCTATCTCCTACATAATCTGATAGTCGCTGTAATGTAGATAACAGTGGTTTGTAGTTTGAAAAACTATCATTTTTGAGCAAGTTATGAGCAATTTTACATTTATGCTAATTAGTTTCTTAATGGCCAACTGGGCGTTTTTGAACTTTTGACCAAGTGGGTGTTGTAAAGAGAAGTGTATGACGCTGACCAATCAGCGTCATACACTTCTCTCCATTCATGTCCATTTGTACTCAGCACAGCGTGATCTCGCGAGATCATTCTGTGCTGTCACATACACCCACATTAACTTTACTGAAGTGTCTTGAGAGTGAATAGACATCGCTTCCAGCCAGGACGCGATGTCTATTCACACTCCCGACGCTTCGGTAAAGTTTTTGTGGGACTTACCTGGCAGTGATGTCCAAGCACGGTCACAGTGTAAACATAAACTATATACATACATCCCTGTGGGATTATCAACCCCGGAGCAAGGAGATCCCAGAGGGAAGTCAAAAGGAGACTTTGCACACCCTCCGGTATCCAGGGCTGCCATTAGTATCTCCGCTTCAGAGAGAACACAGGGTAAAGGGCGGGGGGGGGGGGGGGAAGGATAGAACGCCAGGGAACAAGGTTCCACCTCTAGAAACTTTATCATCTAATTAAACTAGTAGACTATATTAGACAAAGTATGGACTGTCCTCAAACTCATATCGCTATACTAGTGTAAGTTAGCATATCTATATAGAACATCTACATAATATAGTATACAAGCTCCTTAATAATAAGCATTCTCCATTCTCTTATAAGTACACCATAGCAACATCTGATACGGCTTTAGTGACATGGGCATAGCAAATAATAGAGTATGCATTATATTAGGACAGTTGAAAGAAACCGGTTACTTATACAATACAAATTACAAAGGGATCTGCTGGTAGAACATAAGCAGTTCAAAAAACACTCACGCACTCTCTATGGCTCATAACTTATGAAGTGAAAGAAAAAATTTTCATCCTCCATGACGATCAGTTCAATCAACCAAATTTGGCGCTTGATGTTTCCGGTATCGCAGAGATTTCATCCTGGCCGCCATCTGCCATCCCTGCGACGACTGTAAATATGGAAGATCTGGTATGTCCGATGCTGCCTGCACAGGTAGCCATGACGGAATGTCAAGCGGTGAAATGCCTAGCTTTTCCCAAAATTTAGGGAGGTCATTTGGGGAGCGGATGGTAAACTGTCGCCCATCTATCATGGTCGCCAAACCGAACGGGAATAACCACCGCACCAGCAATTTCTTGACACGTAGCATGTCCGTCACTGGCTTCAGGATCCTACGCTTAGCCAAGATGCTAGGAGCTATGTCCTGAAAAAAGAGTAATTGTGTCGTTCCCTCGCTGCTTTCAACAGACTTGATATAGCTATGAAACTTAGCAGGCCTCAAATCATGTCTCTCGGTGGCTCGTTCGATGCAGGCTTCGGTCTCAGCGCCCTGTGAACCCGCTCCACCACCATTTTGTCGGCACTCTCTTGACCCACGAGGTCAGCAAAAATCTGAATAATCACTTGGGGCAAAGTGTCCCTGGTTACTGATTCAGGGAGACCCCGCACTCGGATATTCCGGCGGCGACTACGTTTTTCCTGGTCTTCAATCCTCAAATGAGCGTTATTTATATGGTTCTGATGAGAAACAAGCATGGGAGAAACAACAGCACTGTGGCTTAAAATGGAGGTTTGTGTTTCTTCCAGTGAATCCACTCGTTGCCCAATCTGCTTGATATCTCCTTTTATATCCGCCAGTTCCTTCATTATTGGGGAGATTGCTTGTGTCAGTACCTTTTTTTAAAGTAGGAGCGTGACAGCGTGTCTCTGCCCCTCGCTGAATCCGAGTAGGCTGTAGAGCTGTCTCCCTCTGAGTCATCATCTCCAGCATCGTCTGCATGTTGTTCCAGCGCCATTTTATCCCGGCTCGCAGGAGAAGAAAGTTTCTTCCTTAGGAATTTGTCCATTTCGGACTGATTCTTTCCTTGTTTTGCAGGACCGGGTGAGTCTCTGCCCTTATCCCTTGAAGTTCTCACCATTTCGGTCAGTTAAATTGCCTTGGAAGCTGCAGTTTCTAGAGGTGAAGTGAGGAGCTTAGAGATTAAGCTGCCATCACGATGCGTCGTAACTCCGCCCCCTAATGTGCCTTTTTTAAAGGGATATTCCACGTCCATGAAAAAGTTATTCAAGGTCATATAATAGAAAATTTATTTTGTGTATGTACTACCCAAATCACTTTCCCACCTGTTCCTGACTGACTGGGCAACAGAGACCCTAGAATGGTTGGAAATTGTTAAAGAAAACATTTTCATAATCTCATGATTGTTCTGATATATAGCCATACAAAGCTTTTTTTTCCTCCTACCGTGTGTGTATGTGTATATATATATATATATATATATATATATATATATATATATATATTCAATATTCCGAAAATCACAAGGCAGCATGTAACGTCCGCGGACCGCCGGGATTACTCACTCCCCGACAGCCGCAGCCATGGATCTGTGAGCGCTGGCCCGCATCTCCTCCCCAGGAGACGCCAGCGCTCACTTCCGCTCCGTTCTGCTGTCCCGTAGGGCCGGCGCGCTCACATGAAAATAATTATCATTTAACCCATGATCACCCTGGACTATAAATAGGGTTCTGACCTTTCACTCATTGCCTGAGCGTTGTTGTGTTTACCCGTGTTAGTCTTGCAAATGGTCCCTTAGTGCTATCCTGTTCCCAGTGTTCCCATACCTGCTACCTGTATCCCGTGCTACCGTTGTTCCTGTGCCTTAGAAAGTTTGGAGTTGTGTTGTGCCATCGGCCTGCTGTGTTAGACCACGCCTGGTGTCTGCTGCCAAGGTCCCATCTGAGCCTAGCCGTTACTACTGTCTGAACTGCTACAGGTACCCTTGTGCTTGGACTATATAGACGTTGACTTGGTAGACTGTTTGGCCAGCTGCTATCCCGGTACGGCCCAGTGGGTCCACATACCCACAGATCGTGACCGTACGCTCAGGCCATGGACCCCGTTGGTCAACCCAAGACAGTGATGACATCACAAGCCATGCAGGCGGATATGCTAGTCTGCCAATTACGACAGGACCAACTCCTCCAGGCGGTGAACGCCATTACACATCGGCTGAGTGCACAAGCTGCAGTCATCTCAGCATACGTTTGTGATCTGCCACCTACCCTGGGTGACCTCCTACTTCTAGCAACCCGGATTGACATGAGGATCCGTGATCGATCCCAAGAGTTTAGTCGGGAGAGAAGATTCCCTAAGCTGGCTCCTATCTTCCAGCAATCCCTGTTGCCCTCACCAGTTGTCCCACCAGAGGAGCCTATGCAAATGGACCAGCTCAAACTGTCTGCCCTGGAGAAACACCGCAGACGCACTTCAGGACTTTTTCTGTATTGTGGCCTCGGAGGCCATGTTGTGCCCCCAGAATCAAAAGAAACTCCATTGCTTAGGGTTGTTTGGCGAGACAACCCTAGTAGCAACGGCGCTAGATAAAAAGTTCTCCTTGAAACTGACCATTCTCATGACCATAGTTTATAGTGAAAAGACGCATCGGGTCTCTGCATATCTGGACTCGGGGTCCGCACCAAACTTCATCCAAAAAGACCTAGTGGATCTTCTCCAGTTGCCCACAGAGTCCCTCTAGAGATGTCTTTGGCTCTTGCCTCGGTGAATGGACTGCCTCGGCCCGACCTGATTGTATCTGAAACCAAACCGCTGAAGCTCCAAGTTGGAGCCCTTCATTCAGAACAAATTTTTTTTTCTTGTTTTGCCTAAAGCTGTCAATCCTGTCCTACTGGGCCTGCCTTGACTACATGCTCCCAGTCCTGGACTGGAATTCCAGAGAAGTTCTCCAATGGGGCTTCAGATGTCACATTCGCTGTCTGTTACAGATCCATCCTGTCCAGCCTCCTCTGCCTCAGTCATTGGCAGGACTACCCCTTCTTTTCTCAGTTTGCGGATGTCTTCAGCAAGTAGGAGGCTGAGATACTTCCTCCACACCGGGCTTATGACTGCCCCATTGAACTGGTCCCAAATGCGTCCCCTCCCCGTAGTCTGGTATACCCTCTATCCTTGCCAGAGACTCGGTCTATGTCGGCCTATATCAAGGAGAATCTGGAGAGGGGTTTCATACAAAAATCGTCCTCCGGGGCCGGGTTCTTCTTTGTCAAGAAAAAAAGACTGATCTCTTCAGCCTTGCATTGACTACCGTGGTCTCAGTCAAGTCACGGTCCAGAATAAATATCTGTTGCCACTAATTTCCAAACTATTTGACTGCATACCAGGAGCTTCTCTAAACTAGGCTTGCGTGGGGCTCACAATTTGATCCGAATCCGTCAAGGTGATTGGAAGATGGCGTTTAACACTCGAGACGGGAACTACAAATAGCTGGTGATGCCCTTCGGTCTGTAACGCCCCCGCAGTCTTCCAGGAATTCCTCAATGATATCTTCTGATATGTTCTGAGATCTTCTGTATGCCTGTGTTGTGTTCTATATCAATGATATTCTGATTTTCTCTCCAGATCCGACGACTCATCGGAGGCATGTTCGTCAAGTTCTACTGTAATTAAGGGAGAATCATCTGTATGCCAAGCTGGAAAAGTACGTCTTTGAAAAGAACTCTCTGCCCTTCCTGGGTTACATAATCTCGGTCTCAAGATGGATCCTGAGAAAGTAAAGTCCGTCCTGGAATGGCCACGTCCTCAGAGCCTGCGGTCCATACAGCGTTTTTTGGGATTCGCCAACTTCTACCGGCAGTTTATCCCAAACTTCTCATCATTGAAGGCTCCCATCTCTACCCTTACAAAGAAGGGTGTGAACGCCAAGGTGTGGACTCCAGAGGCAGAATCTGCATTTAGTAACCTCAAGAATGCCTTTACCACAGCCTCAATCCTCCATCATCCTGACATCTCTCGACCGTTCTCGTTTGAGGTGGACGCTTCCTCTTGGGGCAGGTGCACTTCTGTTCCAGAGAGGCCTCAAAGGAAAGGCAGTGATATGTGGCTATTACTTGAGACTTTTTTCCTCTGCAGAGCACAATTACTCTATTGGGGATCGGGAGTTACTGGCCATTAAATTTGCTCCGGAGGAGTGGAGACATCTGCTAGAGGGCGCAGCCCACCCCATTCTGATACACACTGACCACAAGAACCTTACATATCTCCAGTCTCCTCAATGGTTGAAGCCCCGTCAAGCCAGGTGGATGCTGTTTTTCGCCCGGTTCCAGCTTGTACTCTACTACTGGCCCACGGACAAAAATGTGGGGCTCGATGCCCTGTCCAGGGCATTTGACACAGTGGAGCCTCCACAAAGTATCACTGACCAATCCTGTATTATTTCTGCTAATCCTCTGCCAACCTGCACAAAATTCCTCCCTGGAGAGATGTCTGTAACTTGCAGACAGGAGGAGAATCCTTCGCTGGGGGCACAGCTCCAAACTGGCAGGGCACACGGGTGCTCGTAAGACATGAGATCTGATTGCCCGTCATTTCTGGTGGCCCACGCTGCCCAAAGATATTGTGGACTTTGTCTTGTCCTGCACTGTGTGTGCTTCCAACAAAGTTTCTCACTCCAAGCCTGCCGGTCTGCTCCAATCTCTGCATGTGCGCAATGCTCCTGGCAGCACGTAGCAATGAACTTTGTCACTGACCTTCCTTACTCTGCAGGATTCAATACGTTCTGGGTGTTGGTGGACCGGGTCTCGAAGATGGTTCATTTTATCCCGGCATACTTTCTGCTCCTCGGCTGGCGAATCTCTTCATCCAGCACATCTTCCATTTGCATGGTTTGCCCACTTCATATCGTGTCTGATCGGGGGTTCAGTTCATTTTGAAATTCTGGAGAGCCTTCTGTAAACTCCTAGACGTGAAGTTGGACTTTTCTTCAGCCTATCATCCCCAGTCTAATGGCCAAGTCGAGAGGATTAACCAAATCATGGAGAATTATCTTCGCCGCAGCATGGTGATTGGGTACAGCTTCTTCCATGGGCCCAGCTTCTTCCATGGGCCGAGTTCTCGTACAACAACCACATAAGTGAGTCCACCACCTCCACACCATACTACATTATCTACAGTCAACATCCACAAATTCCTGTTCCGGCTACATCCCTGGTACCCGCAGCTGACTCTGCCTTTGGAGATTTTCTACTGGTCTGGCAGCAAACCCGGTCCTCTATTCAGCAGGCAATCGATCGCATGAAGCGAAAAGCAGATACTAAGAGAAGAGATCCACCTCTGTATCTTCCGAGTACCAAAGTCTGGCAATCCTCAAGGAATATCCGGCTGAGGGTGCCGTCATACAAGTTTTGCTCCCAGGTTCCTCGGACCCTTTGAGATCCTACAGCAAATCAACGCTGTCTCTTACAAGCTTCGGCTGCCTCCTACCCTCAGTATCCCCAACTCCTTTCATGTGTCCCTCCTGAAGTTTGTGGTCCTGAACCGCTACACAAAAATGCCTAGCCCTGCAGTTGTTCCCAGCGGTTGTATTAGAGGTTAAAGAGATCCTGGACTTCAAAAAAATTAGGAGGAAAAACTTTTGCGTGGATTGGAAAGGGTTTGGTCCAGAGGAGAGGTCCTGGGAGTCCGAAGAGAACCTCGGTGCTCATGCCCTCATTAAAAAGTTCCTCTCTCGCTCTGGTCCGTAGAAGAGGGGGCCTAAGAGGGGGCATACTTAAGCTTCCACGGCTGCGGAGCGCTGGCCCGCATGCCCCCTTGGAGACGCCAGTGCTCACTTCCGCTTCATTCTCCCGTGTCCCGCATATGAAAATAATAATCAATTAACCCATGATCACCCTGGACTATAAAAAGGGCTCTGCCCTTTCACTCATTGCCTGAGCGTTATGTTTACCCGTGTTAGTCTTGCAAATGGTCCCTTAGTGTTAACCTGTTCCCAGTTACTGTTCCTATACCGGTTACCTGTATCCTGCATCCCGTGCTACCGTTGTTCCTGTGCCTTAGAAAGTTGGAGTTGTGTTGTGCCATCGGTCAAGCCTGCTGTGTTACACCTTGCCTGGTGTCTGCTGCCAAGGTCCCATCTGAACCTAGCCGTTACTACTGGTTGAATTGCTACAGGTACCCTTGTGCTTGGACTATATAGACATTGACTTGGTACACTGTTTGGCCAGCTGCTATCCTGCTACGTCGGTACGGCCCATACTCACAGATCGTGACACAGGACTTCCTTTTCAGTGAAGATTAGATCAATTTATTCACCGCCACATGTGCCTTTTCAGCCCTACGTCATGTGGCCTTTCTCAAGCAATACAATAAGTGAGCAGTGCACATACATATATATTCAGGTTACTTCAATTTATAATTAAATATTACAGCTACAAAAACAGTTTTTCATTGTTGCATAAACAGATGCAAAACATTCAGGTGCAATTCATATATATGCATTCGTTGTAGTACTTGCAAAATGTATCACAAATATTCTCTCCATGCTGTATAAAACTCCATGTGTCAAGTGCCAATTATAAAGTGCAAGTGTTTAGCATTAAAATAATCTATATCACCAATATTCAGATCTCTTCACATGTTTCGTAATGCTGTGCATCTCAGCGTTTACAAAAAAATTACCGCGCATGTGCGAGCACTTATTTTCGTGCATGTTCATAGAGTTCCTGATATGCAACTGAGGTTTGACACGCAAACATGGGCAGTTGCTGAAGGCAGACCTGGGGGCCTTTGTTAGGCCCCCGACTGCCATGGAAACACAACACCCCTGCGATTTATTTGCGCGGGCACTGATGGGATGACAGAGGAAGTGCCCTCCCTCTGTCAAATACATTAGATGTCGCTGTTGACAGCGGCATCTAATGGGTTAAACTATCGGAATCGGTGCTTGCTTCGATTCTGGCAGTTAGTGCAGGAGCCATTCTGTGTATAACAGCTGTGTTCCTGCCGCTTATCGTGTGGGTACAGTGGCAGTACCCACCCGATGAGAGCGACTGATGTATCCGATGCTATGCGGGAGCTAACGCTTGCTTGTGGTGTGATATATCCGTCGTTAAAGGCTTGGGAAACCTTTGCAGGTGTGTTGTGTTGATTAGCTGAATAGAGTGTGACATCAGGAGTCTACAATCTTCAACTTTTACCCAATATTCAAATTTTATGAGACTAAATTTTGGGTTTTCATTAACTGTTAGCCATAATCTTCAACATTAAAAGAAAAAAATGCTGGAAATTTCTCTATTTGTAATGAATCTATAATATGAGTTTTTAACTTTTTGAATTGAATCACTGAAATAAATTAGCTTTTTGATGATATAGTAATTCATTGTGTGTGTGTGTGTGTGTGTGTGTGTGTGTGTGTGTGTAAATTGCAATTGTAATATCACATCCCAACTGACTAGGAAATTGGCAGAAAAAGGATCCAACATTGGGAAAACCTTATCTGTACATCTGTCTAGATTCTTTAAAGTCAAGGTTAAGGCCCTTTGTTCTCAACGTGTCAAGTTTGAATATTCATTCAAGTTCATTTTTATTTATTTTTGGAATGTGAGCTTGTTCACTGTGTCCAAGAGCAGAAAAATGCTTGGAGACTGAAAGATCTTGTTGTTTTTTTGTTACAGTGTACCTATGATTAAGTCTCGTTTTTGTGTCTCACACCGTTTCTCCTATGTATAAAAGCTTTCAAGGGCATTAAATCACATAAATTTGTTTCTCTCTCACTCGCCCTCTGTCTGTTCACTCTTTTTGTCTCTGATAATTTAACCCGTTAGTGACCGCCAATACGCCTTTTCACAGCGGCCACTAACGGGCTTTATTCTGATGCATAAGCCTTTTAACGGCACTGCATCAGGATAAATAAACTGAGCAGGGAGCGTCAAATCTCCCTGCTCTCAGCTGCCAGACGTAGCTGAGGGCTGGGGGCGTCCGTGCTCGAACGTGTGAGATCAATATAAGTATCGATCTCACACGCTTTAAAAACCCCTCACATGCGGTGCTCAATAGCGTGCACCACATCTGAGTTGTTTTGGAGAGAGGGAGGGAGCTCGCCGAGTGTCTGTGTCTCCCATGGCAGCCGGAGGCCTAATAAAGGCCCCCAGGTCTGCCTGCTAGTTCATGCCGGAAGCATTACCTAGCAGATGCCTGTCCGTTTTAAACAGACAGGCAGTAATACACAGCAATACAAGTGGGACTTGTCTCTAGTGGGACTTGTAAAAAAGTTTAATAAAGTTAATAAAATAAAAAAAAATAAAAAAATAATATATTAAGAAAAAATTTTTTTTCCCATTTACAAACTGCTTTACCATTAAAAAACCAAAATAAAGTAAAAAAGTTACACACATTTGGTATCGCCGCGTCCGTAACGACCCCGACTATAAATCTATTACATTATTTAACCCGCACGGTGAACGCCGTAAAAATGAAATAAAAAAACTATGGAAAAATTGCTGTTTTCTGTGAATCCTGACTTTAAAAAAAATGTGATAAAAAGTCACACCTACTCTCAAATGGTACCAATAAAAACTACAAGTCTTCCCGCAAAAAAAAAGCCCTCATACAACTGCATCGGTGGAACAATAAAAAAGCGTTTTTACTGTGTAAAAGTAGTAAAACATACAAAATCTATACAAATTTGGTATCGTTGCAATCGTAACAATCCGCTGAATAAAGTTATTGTGTTAGTTCTACCACACGGTAAACGGCGTAGATTTAGGACGCGGAAAAGTGTCGCAATTTCTGGGTTTTTTTCTACCCCCCCCCCCCCCCAAAAAAAAAAGGTTCGTAAAAGATAATCTATAAATATGTACCTCAAAATGGTGCTATTAAAAAATACAACTAGCCCCGCAAAAAACAAGACCATATACAGCTATTTGGACGCAAAAATAAAAAAGTTATAGCTCTTGGAATGCGACGATGGAAAAACGTAAAAAATGGCTTGTCAAGGTTTAAAATAGGCTGGTCATTAAGGGGTTAAAGGGTTGTTCCCAACTAACACATTTCTGGCATATCCACAGGATATGCCATAAAGAGGTCATAAGTTCGAGCCCTCCAACCTGCTTGGTGAGGCTGCCGCCACATCCTTGTAGATGGGAGTTAACGAAATTAATATGTGGTAGCTTCAGAATAACTGGGGGTTATCCTGATGGGACGACCCCTTTAGGTAAAGTGTGTGTGGATCTTGTAGACACTTCAGTGACATATTTTGTTCATGTAGCCATTTCTGCTTTTTAGATGAAAGGATTGGCATTAAGCAACTCAGAAGTAATTCGCCAAATGCACAACAGCTTTGCAAGGTATGTCTTTTTTTAAAATTTATTTTTTGTTTTTCAAGCCAGTGATTAAAATAAAGATATATATTTTGCCTGGGTAGACATTTTAAGTGCGACATTTTGTGAATTGCAAATGTTACAGAATAGTAAAATAATGCTATTAACCCCTTAGTGTCTAAGCCTGTTTTGGCCTTAAGGACCAGACCATTTTTTTCAAATCTGACATGTATCACTTGAAGTGATAACTTGGGAATGCTTTTATTTTTTCAAGCGATTCTGAGAATGTTTTCTCGTGACACATTGGACTTTAAGTTAGTGGTAAAATTTGGTCAGGACATTCAGTGTTTATGAAAAACACAAAAATTTGGAGAAAAATTTGCATTTTTTTTAAATTTAAATGTATCTGCTTGTAAGACCGTATGTAATACCACACAAAATAGTTACTAGTTTACATTTCCCATATGTCTACTTTATGTTTGCATTGTTTTTTGAACGTCCTTTTTATTTTTCTAGGACGTTACAAGGCTTAGAACTTTAACAGCAATTTCTCATATTTCCCCAAAAATTTAAAAAACCTTATTTTAAAGACCGGTTCTGTTCTGAACTGGTTTTGAGAGCCTTATACACTTTAAACCCCCTATAAATCACCCCATTTATAAAACTGAACCCCTCAAAGTATTCAAAACAGCATTTAGAAAGTTTCTTAACCATCTAGGTGTTTCACAGGAATTAAAGGTGAAATTTACAAATGTCATTATTTTTGCAGAAAATCAGTTTTGATCCATTTTTTCTCTAACACAGAAGGTTTTACCAGAGAAGTGCTACTCAATATTTATTGCCTAGATTCTGCAGTTTTTAGAAAGATCCCACATGGGGCTCTAGCGTGCTACTGGATGGAAACACTGGCCTCTGAAGCAACGGAGCACCTAGTGGATTTTGGGGCTTTATTTTTATTAGAATATATTTTAGGCACCATGTCAGGTTTGAAGAGGTCTTGTGGGGCCAAAACAAAGAAAACACCCCAATAAAGACTCCATTTCGCAAACTACACCCTCTGGGAATTTATT
Source organism: Rhinoderma darwinii (assembly GCF_050947455.1). NCBI lineage: Eukaryota > Metazoa > Chordata > Amphibia > Anura > Rhinodermatidae > Rhinoderma > Rhinoderma darwinii. The sequence continues at coordinate 68,233,635 of NC_134693.1, read as the reverse complement.
AAGAGTTATAGTTAGCATTTTGACCCCACAGGTATTTTGCTGAATTAAGTGTAATTAGGCTCTGAAAATGAAAATCTACGTTTTTTTTCTAATAAAATGTCATTTTAGCTCAGATTTTTCCATTTTCACAATAGATAAAGGAGAAAAACAACCCAAACATTTGTAAAGCAAACTCTTTGGAGTACGGCAATACCCCATATATGGTAATAAACTACTGTTTGGACCCACGGCAGGGCTCAGAAGGGAAGGAGCGCCATTTGGCATTTGGAACTCAAATTTTGCTTGATTTTGTTTTTCAGGTGCCATGTTTCATTTGCAAAGCCCCTGAGAGGCCAAAACAGTGTAAACCCCCCCAAAAGTGACCCCATTTGGAAAACTACACCCCTCAAGGAATCTAGGGGTATTGCGAGCATTTAGACCCCACGGGTCTTTTGCAGAATTTCTTGAAATTAGGCTGTGAAAATAAAATCTACATTTTGTTCCACTAAATTGTAGAATGTCTTCATTTTCACAAGGGATACTGGAGAAAAAGCACCCCAACGTTTGAAAAGCAATTTCTCCCGATTACGGCAATACCCCACGTGGTCATAAACTGCTGTTTGGACACACATGGCTTAGAATGGCAGGAGCGCTATTTGGCATGCAGATTTTGCTGTATTGGTTTTTGGCTACCATGCCGCATATGCAAAACCCCTGAGGTACTAGAGTACAGTGGAAGCCCCAAGAAGTTACTCCATTTTGGAAACTGCACCTCTCAAGGCATTCATCATTTGCCTGGATATATGACAGGGCTCAGAAGTAAAGAGCACCATGCGCATTTGAGGTCTATTTTTGGTGTTTTTCACAGCATTGGCCCATAATTGAAGGGCTCGGAAGTCAAATAGTAGAACAAACTCCCAGGTAGTGACCCCCATATTGCAAACTACACCCCTTAGGGCATTTTAAGGGGTGTAGTGAGCATTTTGACCCCACAGGTGGTTCTACATTAGAAATTAGTGCCCAGTGGATGGTCCAAAGTGAACTTGCAATTTTCCACTGATATGCCAATTTAGTGCACAATATGTTGTGCCCAGTTTGGGCCACTGTAGACAAATATCTCAAACTGTTAAGCGGGTTCTCCCGGGTATGGCGAAGCCATATCTGTGGAGGTAAACTGCTATTTGGGCACGCTGCAGGGCTCAGAAGGGAGGGAGGCGACATTTTGCTTTTGGAGCGCATATTTTGCTTGGCAGTTCTGTTTGGGGTTTTGCTGGTATTTCCGTTTATAATGTGGGGGCATATGTAATCTGTGCGGAGTACATCAGGGCATAATAAGAGGGTATAATAATGCGGCAAATAAATAATAATCCTCAGATGTGTGGCCGGTGTCGAACTGATAAATGGTGCCCAATCTTACCCGCTTTTTGAACACTCTTCACATTTTGTATTGTCATATTCTGAGAGCCAGAACTTTTTTGTTTTTTCTCCACCGGAGCTGTGTGAGGCCTAATTTGTTACGGAACAATCTGTAGTTTTCATTGGTACCATTTTGGGGTACGTGCTATTTTTGGATCACTTTTTATTCCATTTTTTTTGCAAGCAAGGTGACCAAAAACCATCAATTCTGACCATATATTTTTTTTTGTTTTTTTTACGGCGTTCACCGTGCGCTATAAATAATATTTTACATTTATTATGCGGGTCAATATATGATTACGGCGATACCATATGTATATGCTTTTTTTTTTTTTTAATGGTTTACAGCATTTGCACAAAAAAAAAATCCCTTTTTTGGGAAATTTTTTTTTTCGTTTTTTTATGGTTTCGACGATACTGAATATTTGTATATTTTATGTATTGAGACTTATTTTAATGTTTATTGTAAAAAATGTGCATTGTTTTTTTTTTTTTTATTTAACTTTACTTTTAGTTTTACTTTTTTCATTTTTAAACTTTTTAATGTACTGACATATATCTATATGCCAGTACATTAGCCTGCGTACTGATAGTACACAGGCAGTGGTTCGGACATACCTAAGTATGCCCTAACAGGGGATATAGTCAGACAGCTCTGGGGTCCTTTAATGGACCCTGGGCTGTCTGCCCATATATGGTATGTCCCCCTGTGACGCGATCCAAAGGGCATCCCCTTCTCATTTTCCCCTTGGATACTGCTATCAGGTTTGATTGCAGCATTCAAGGGAATAGTGGCAGAGATCAGAGGTTTCTCTGATCTCTGCCGATAGAGCGGGGCTGCGGCTGTGTACTATAGCCATTGCCCTGCTCCTGACAACAAGTGTGCACACGCGGTCAACATGAGGTGATGCGGCCTGCGCTGCACTAATGAGCTGGCCCCATGGGGGTGTTTTGCAGTGTGCCCGCCATGTTCTCTGTCTTCAGTACCCGCGCTCATTAGTGCAGCGCCGGCCAAATCCACTCATGCTGAATGCACGCGCACACATGTCAGGAGCGGGGCAATGGATGTATTAAGCAACCTCAGCCCCGCTCTGACTCCATTCATGTGTTACTAAGCTGTGCAGCCGCACAGCTTGGTATTGTATCGAAATACATGAATTAATGGTATTGAACCGTTTGAGAGTGCACGACATCAAAATAGTATCGCTGTTTCAATGCATCGTGCAACCCTAGATAGAACCGGTATTCACCACAATGTTGCAGACCTGAGGCTCAGTCTCTAGTCCTGGTGATACAACATAAACTGTTTCCGTAAACCGGAAAGGTAGAAGAAGCAAGCGCTGCTCGGCTGCTTCTGTATTTCCCATAGAACAGAATGGAGAGAGCCACGCGCATTCATTTCACCTATTAAACCTACAATACCTGGTGGAAGTGGGTGAAAAATTATTTTTATGTAACCTATAATTATCTTCTAAGTAGGCTCTGTACCTTTCAGTATTCCATTTTTTTGTGTTCCTGTGCCATATACGAATGAGCGTAAGTTATCTCTTTGTTCGAAAAGAGTCATATCTTCATTTTTCAAGCCTTTCCGAGTTTACCCGCCTTCTTACTTTTGATTGACCGCTCCCACCCCAGCACGCACAAAATCCTGCGCTTGCGCATCAATGTCCGGTTTTGGAGCATGCGCACAATGGGACACCATATCAGCACATGCGCGGTAACTAGATCTGAGGCCCCGGACAAAGCAGGAAAGGGGATCGGACCATGCGTGACGGGCGCATGCACGCTATCTCCGAAGAGATTTTGGCGTTCAGGGCGGCCAATTTTCGGCTGTGGACGGGCATAAGAAGAGGAACGAACGAGACTGATTATTACCATAAAAGGCGCAAAATGTATGCAGACCGTTATTTATGGTCGGAGAAGGAGTTTTAGAGGGGATGACGGCAATGAACTTTTGACAGCAGCGGCCAGTGAGGGCTGTGTAGATTTCAACAGTTGAAATGCTGGTAACAGGTTCCCTTCAAGGAATACGATTTTCTCTCCATATTGTGGGAGTAAATGTTGTTTGAGTTGAGCAAATTAGCAAAAATGTGTCTTGTCTACTTTTTGGTGATTTTCTATTATGGGGCCATAATTGCAACAGAACTATAGATCCATATTCCAAAATTTCAACCTACAATTGGACTTTTATATCCAGAAAAAACGGCTCTGGAATAAGGCCAAGTCTTTAGCTGCATAATACGCAATTGTATTTGTTCTCATGTCCTTTTTAAAGAGGATCTGTCACTACTTTATGCATGTCCTGTTTCCTAACTAATCTAATGATGCTGATAACTACAGTTTCATTTATTTTTATTTTTTTCAAAAACATTACTTATTTGCAAAGTTATGTGCGTTTTTCTAAATATGCTAATTTGGCTATACTTGCCAAATGGGAGGTTACTCTTTCTTTTCACTCTGGTGGTGTGTTCTGTATGACGCTATCCAATCAGTCATACAGTTTTCCTTCTCCCAGCCCAGCAACACAAGCCTGATCATATAATATACAGCTTCTCCTGGTGCCATATAAAAGATTAGAATCTCATCTTTCATATTCCACCAGAACCACAGCCGGAGATATGGCTATTTGAAGTGATCCCCCTTCTCTCACACTGCGTGAAGCAGCTTTATGCTAAAAGGACCGCTTCAGAGGCTGTGACGTAGCTCCTCTACAGGAGAATTGCTGGTGTTGACACCCACTTGTCTAGTATAGCCTAATTTGAATATTTAGAAAAAAGCTCCTAACTTTTAAAATAATAAATGGTTTAGGACACAATTTTTACTAGCATTATCAGTGTGACCACACCTATTAGATAATCAATGAGATTGGGCATTCCTTTAAAGAGGATCAGTCACCTGCCCAAGAAATGCATCTGACATCTCAGTTAGATTGCTGGCCCCTCAAAGGTTAACTTTTTTTCTTCTTCTTCTAGCAACGGCTGTTCCTGAGGTATCGGTGCTGTTGGTTTTGTCAAATAAGGTCTTTGACTGTCAAGTGGGCGGTTAACACCGCTCAATTGGCAAGAAGGAGTGAACCTTGCCGTCTCGGACACCATCCAATCTGAATGGACAGCGTCTAGAGCAGTTTACGATCTGTGGCAGGAAAGTACATGAGCCACTCTGATGCTGTCGGCCCTAATTGGATAGCTTCAGAATGGCACTGTTCACTCCTCCTTGCCAAGTGAGCCGTGTTAACCGTCCACTTGACAGTCAAATAAAGGCTTAATTTGCATATACGCCAGTATCTGCAGTTTTTTGGCCAGTTGACCGGTCCTTTTGAAGAAGCACTCCAGCTTTTTTTTTTTTTTTTTTCTATATAGTACAGCATAGGTTATTATTAAAGAATAATGTAGAAGCTCTTGTGTATACCTGTTTAGTTGATGTACCATTTATGTGTTGTCTTCCATCTTGGTTCGTTCTTCTGCTCTGATATGGTTCCCCTAATGCAGCCTACATTTCCTATCATGCCTCTGGCTTTGCAGAGGCAGAGCCAATGGAGTCTCATCGCACTGCACTTGCACTGCTTGGAGTCCTATCTAAGTGCTGCAAGTGGTAGATCATTGACATAGAATTTCTGTACTCACACTGCAGTGTCTTAGAGTATTCCTATTTGATGCAGCTAGAGCCTGTCTCCCTTCCCTTCTGTTAGTGAAAGATTTCTCTCTGTCAGCTCTTACAAACAGGTTGCAGGGGAGAGCAGTGTGAAGCTCCATCTCATAGAAATACACTGCACGCAGCACTTACAGATAATATAGACAGTGGGAGTCAGGGACGTTTTGGACTTACCTATTCTATCACTGCACTCCTAGTCCTTTAGATAGGGCAGAAATAATCTGTTCAGCAGCACTCTATGCATGGGGGGGACGGGACATACAGAGGAGCAAGGTGGGGGGGGGGGGTGTCTCAGAGCTTCCAGGAGGGATTTGATAGGTGATTATGTAATCCTGCAGTTTACAGGAAGTCAGCCACACAGGACATGGTCTATTTTGGTGGTCAGACTGAGATCATAGACAGCTGCCCATAACCATAATTAAAGGGCTCAAAATGTATGGATGCAAATGAGCTGGAGAGAAACAAATGACCCTACTAGAATATTGCTGGTGAGTTAGAATATGTGACACAAAAAAATAATACAAAATAGCTTTAGTGCTTTTTATAAACTCCTAGAATTTGCGGATTGACCTACATAAATATAACAAAGATATCAAAGCATAGAAACTATTACATTTTTAATTTTTCTTACAGGCAACAAATGTTTGAGTTTGATGCAAAGTCTTCTACAAAAGATGATGACGCTTTTCACTTTGTCAGCTACGTCCCTGTGAATGGAAGATTGTATGAGTTGGACGGCTTAAGGGATGGACCAATCGACCTTGGTATGACTGAACTTATTTAGAATGAATTTTAAAAGATTTGCTGTCATTCTAACAAACAGCAAGAATAAGTTGTTTCCATGGAATTGTTTGCTGATATAAAGTTGTTTTTGGTTTTTTTCCTTCGAGAAAAACATATCATGCAAGTTCATTGCATATAATGTACCATTCATTCTTACAGTTGTTAGTATAATAAAAGTATAGTTTTTAATTTAGAATCAGTCTTGTCTAGGGATGTCACGATACCAGAATTTGATCTTCGATACCGATACTTCGTTTAGTATTGCAATTTCAATATCAATTCGATACTTTGCCAGCAGTAATAAAAAAATAAAAAAAGTTCTTCAATTTTCTGATGAGGCGCGAGGTGTGATGATGAATTTAACCTCCACGTGCCTCACATTAATAGTAATTAACCCCATCATGTTTCTCAGTCATAATGGGTTAATATGCAAGGTACATGATGGGGTTAATTACTATTAATGTGAGGCACATGGAGGTTAAATTCATCACCCCTCGTGCCTCACATTAATAAGTGATAGCAGTTTTTATTTTATTTTTTTTACAGCGTACACATCATAAATGATGCAACAAAATTGTTGTGAAGGTTATTATGGCCGCGCCAATACTGAATGTGTGTGTTTTTATGTATTGAGACTTTGTTACAATAAACATTAAAATAAGGTGTGTGTGTGTGTGTGTGTGTGTGTGTGTGTGTGTGTGTGTGTGTGTGTTTTTTTTTAAAATGTAACATTACTTTGTTTACTTTATTTTTTAAACTTTAATGTACTGCCATATATCTATATGCCAGTACATTAGCCTGTGTACTGATAGTACACAGGCAGTAGTTAGGACATACCTAAGTATGCCCTAACAGGAAATATGGTACGATCCTGGGCTGTCTGTCCATATATGGTATGTCCCTCAATCGCGTCACAGGAATTCCCTGTGACGCGATGTAAGGGGCATCCCCGCTTCTCATTTTCCCATGAATGCTGAAGTCTGCTGTGATCGCAGCATTCACGGGAATAATGGCGAAGATGAGAGGTTTCTCTTATCTCCGCCAGCGGGGCTGCGGCTGTGTAATACAGTCATTACCCCGCTCCTGACAGGAAGCGGGCGCACGGTCAGCATGAGGTGATGCGGCCGGCGCTGCACTAATGAGCGGCGGTTCAGGCACTGAAGACAGAACATGGGGGTGTTTTGCAGTGCGCCCGCCATGTTCTGTCTTCAGTGCCGCCACTCATTATTGCATTGCATCACATGTCAAGACTCAGGAGCGGGGCAGTGACTATCACACAGCCGCAGCCCCGCTCTCATACATTCATGTGTTACTATACGCACAGCTAAGTATTGAAATACATAAAATAACCGTATCGAACCGTTTCGAACCGTTTGGGGATGCACAGTATCGAAGTTTCGATGCATCGCGCATCCCTAGTCTTGTCAAAATAAAATCTTTACATCTGGAAACTTATTTGAGTTAGCGTGTGCAGGCATGGACGTTTTCAAATAACCAATTTGCCCAACAATGTGCTACTGGTGCCTAACTTTTTTTTCAAATTTTTTTTATTTCAGTAATACTATTTATTGCAAAGCCTTAGAAAATTAATCTGACATATGCAGTGGCCGAACTTGCTCCTAGTCTTTATGTATTAGAGATACATACAACTATATTTATTTGGAACGTAATAAATTGTTGCATCGATGCCAGTTTGCTCAGCGCTGTCAGGGTAAATTTTCTGCGTATTTCATGTTGAAAATCGGCAACAAATTTGCAGTAGAATGTTGGGGCACAGGATTTTACATAACCCGATTTACACATCAGAGATTTCTGCTGCGAATTTATGGGCATGTTGTGGATTTTCAGATGTCTTCTATCTGCTTTGGATTTCCATTGATTTTTCTGCTAGTCTGTCGCGTCTGAACCAACAGATGTCCAACAGTTCTCTGTTGCAATTTTAGGGTATGTTCACACGCTTAACAAAAAATGTCTGAAAATACGGAGCTGTTTTCAGAGAAAACAGCCTCTGATTTTCAGGCGTTTTTGAAGCTAAAAATGAAGTGTCTTTTAATTTGGAGCTTCTTTTAATTTGGAGCTTCTTTTAATTTGGAGCTTCTTTTAATTTGGAGCTTCTTTTAATTTGGAGCTTCTTTTAATTTGGAGCTTCTTTTAATTTGAGGCTTCTTTTGAGGTGTTTTTCACAGTGTTCAATGAAAAATCAGCTCCAAAAAACGCCTCAAGATGGGACATGCACTTCTTTTTACGCTCCGCTTTTTAAAAATGCGGCGTAAAATGACGCCTCGTTTGAACTAAATGCTGTTTTTCCCATTGATTTAAATGGGAAGATGTTTGTAGGCGTTCAGCTTCCGTTCTTTTTTTCAGGCATTTTTTGAGGCGTAAAAGCCCCGAAATACACCTGAAAACACTGCGTGTGAACATACCCTTAGGGTGGATTGACATGTTGCGGGTGTGATGCAGAACTTCAGTGCGGATATTGCACCGAAAATCCATGATAATTTACTGTACAATGCATGTGGGTGGGGTTTGTTGTTTTTAAAACCCCATTCACATTTAGCAGGAAAAATTAGCACAGAAATCAGATCAATTTAGAGATTTTCAAATCCACTGCATTTTAATGCTTCTGCGGATTTGTCGCACATTTTGATAATTGGATGTAAAAATCATTCACTTCTAAAACTCAACCTAAAGTAAACCGCTATCAAAAGTGCGTATGTAGGTTTATGTAGAGATGGTGTAGAAGCTTCATATTTTATTATGCACGTGAAGAAATTATTAGGGCTGTTCTTTAAGCAATTGCTAATTCATATTGGTGAACTAATACTTTGATTAAAAAAAACAGCATTAAGACTCTTATAAAAATAAGAATAAGAATAATGCTGTTAGTCAGATTGTAAATCAGGTGACCTGGATTGTGAACGCTAAGTTCACACAGATTTTTTGACGCAGAAACCGCGTCGCAAAACTCGTCAATAACGGCCCGCAAATGCCTCCCATTGATTTCAATGGGAGGCGTCGGCGTCTTTTTCCCGCGAGCAGTAAAACTGCCTCGCGGGAAAAAGAAGCGACATGCCCTATCTTAGGGCGTTTACGCCTCTGACCTCCCATTGACTTCAATGGGAGGCAGAGAAAGCATATTTGACGGTGTTTTATGCCCGCGGCGCTGAATGGCCGCGGGCGAAAAACTCAGCGAAAATCGGCCTCAAACTTCCAAACGGAATTTTGAGGCAGATATTCCTCCTGCAAAAAACTCTGTGTGAACATAGCCTAAGGGGGGAAATATTATGCCTCAATTCACTTGTTCAAAACTTTAGGCTGTAAAATGATTCATGTCAACTTCTGGGATCTTTCATCATAATCCTTTAGACTCATTGTTATGTTGTCAAGCATTTTAAAGTTTTTTTCTTCTTGTTTTTGCAGGTACATGCAGTCAGGATGATTGGATCAGTGTTGTTAGGCCTGTCATAGAGAAACGAATGCAAAAGTAATTATCGTTTTTATATTTCAAGCGATTTTTATTTAACTTTTTTTTTTAAGTAACCGTAATTAGGCCTGTAGAGCCACATGTACAATTAGACGTAACAGAACACAAAGGCCAACATGGCCTAGTATCCTAAATCCTGTAGCAGAAAACCTATGAGGTCAATTATTGTGCATAATAAAAGGAGACCATATTTATTTTTATTTATCAGTAATTCTTTTTTTCTTTGCCTTTTTGAAAGAGGAAAAAAAAGTCCACAAGAGAATACTATCTGTTTTGACTCAGACTTCTGTCACAATTCATGTTGTTTTGCTTGACAAAAAAAAAAAAAAATATGACCTCCGAAAGCACTTGCTAATATATACTATAAGGTCAAAAGTATGTGGACACCCCTCTAAATTATTGAGCTTAAATGTGGTGGTTTTACACGGCCCAATGCTGGAAAAACTAGCATTGGCGCTCGTTAGCTACTTTCACAAGGAGCAACATCCGTTTATGTATGGGGACGAACGATCCTTAATACGATAGTTCGTCCCCATACATTTGCATTATGTTGGCAGTACAATCCCCTCTGTTTTACACTGGGTGATGTGCTGCCAACTAGTAACTGTTTTTTTGCCACATAAAAGATCCAATTATCTGATGAACAAGCATTCGCTCGTTCTTCGGCAGATCGTTGTCCTGCTTACGCAGGGAAGTAGGAACAAGCTTTTATATGAATTCTTGTTTGCCCATTTAATGGTCTGTATAAAAGGGCCTCTAGAGTGTTTCAGCCACACCCATTGCAAACAGCTGCATAATTTTGACACCTTCATATGTGATGTAATTACTTTGATAAATCTGGCCCAATATTCCTAAACAATGGAGCAGTCACAATAAGCTGATCGTTCCTGAAGCTCACTTGTCGGTATTGCTCTATGAACATTCACAGGATGAGGAGAATCTGTGGGAGTGGCTGCATTCTAGCACTTCCCGGTGACTATAGATCTAGATCGTTTCTCTGTCAATTGACTCATATGCTGCCATCAAGCACACACCATGCTGTGCTATCTATACAGGAATGGAGTGTGTCTTTAATATGGCCGCTCCAGGGAAAATATTCAACATAAAAAATAAATAGCTACAACATCTTAAAAATAGACCAGGCACATTATTTATTGTCTAAAAACAAGGCATAATCTTATCAACTCGTTAGTGACTGCCCATAGGTGTTTTTACGGTGGCCACTAGCAGGTTTTATTCCGATGCAATTGCCTTTTTACGGCGCTGCATCAGAATAAATAAACCCAGCGGGGAGCAGGTAAGGCCCTCTGCACATGACCGTGATTATGGGCATGGCTTGCCGCGGGCAGTCACCCCATTTGCGGGCCGTGTTCAGAGTATGGGAGCACGGTCCGTAAAATAAAAAAACAGGACGTCCTATTTTTTGTGGATGCTTTCTACGGCCCGGCACCTTCCCGTAAATATATGGGAAGGTGTCAGTCGGCCATAGAAATGAATGGAACCGTATTTTGATCCGCAATTATGGTCCGTAATTGCAGGCCAAAATTACGGTCGTGTGCTTGGGGCTTAAATCTCCTTGTTCTCAGCTATCGGAGGTAGCTGATGGCTTGGAGTAGACCTGCTCGAACGGTCGAGATCAAAATCCATATAGATCCCGCTTGTTTAACCACTCCGATGCAGCGCTCAATAGCGAGCGCCTCATCGGAGTGGTTTTGGAGGGTGGGGGGCTCCATCTCTCACCCTCACCCTGCAATGCGATTACAGGGTGCCGGTATTTCTATGGCAGCCACGGGCAAGGCCTAACAGATGCCTGTGAGTTTTACACGGACTAGAAGTAATACACTGCTATAAATAAGTATTGCCGTTTATTATAAAAAGCGATCACATGATCGCATAGTGAAGGTTCCTAATGGGGGTAATAAAAAAGCTAAAAAAAAGTTTAATAAATTTTATAAAAAATAAATAAAAATCCAAAGTGAAAAAAAAGAAAACCCCACTTTTTCCCCTTACAAAATGTTTTATTCGGAAAAAAACCAAAAAAGTTACACATATTTGGTATTGCCGTCCGTAACGACTCCAACTATAAAGCTATTACATTATTTAACCTGCTCGGCGAACAACTTGTCCCGCAAAAAAGGCCTTGTACGGCTACGTCGACTCAAAAATAAAACAAAGTTTTAGCTCTTTGAATGGGACGATGGAAAAATTTTACAAAATTGCTTCTTCATTAAGGCCTAAAATAGGCTCGTCACTAAGGGGTTATTGTTACAAAAATTGAATGGTCCCTAAATATTTAACAAACATTACAAAAATTAATATTACAAGCAAATCTAAGATAATATATATCATTTGAGAAAAAGGTCTCTTTCTCCACTTATGAAGCGCCTTTCCTCCCCACACCTTCCTATTTGTTTACTCACTCTGAATTCACTGCTCTGATCTCCTCAAGACAAGGCTGACTACCGGCTCATTGTGGGATCAGGTTACAGCTGCCCTTAGAAGTATATGGAGGGGGAGGAGGGAGCAAAGTGTGAAAGAGGCAGAAACAGACGGCCACCTCTGATAAGTCTTATTTTTCACACCAGTGCTGGATTTACAGCTACGCTACTAATTACTGTGGTGTAATCTCCTTTAAGCCTGATTTACACAAGCGTGTGCATTTTGCGCACGCAAAAAACGCGGTGTTTTGCGTGCGCAAAAGGCACTTAACCGCTGCATGTGTCATCAGTGTATGATGCACGGCTGCAAGATTTTCTCGCAGCTGCCATCATTTTGACACTCCGTTTGGATGTTTGTAAACAGAAAAGCACGTGGTGGGTGCGTGATGCGCGAAAAACGCAGAAATATAGAACATGTCGTGAGTTTTACGCAGCGGACTCACGCTGCGCAAAACTCACGGACTGTTTGCACTGCCCCATAGCCTAATATAGGTGCGTACGACACGCGTGAAAAGCACGCCCGTCGCACGCGCGTATATTACGCTCGTGTAAATGATGCCTAATGCTGCTGAAGTCTCTCTCTCTCTCTCTCTCTCTCTCTCTCTCTCTCTCTCTCTCTCTCTCTCTCTCTCTCTCTCTCTCTCTCTCTCTCTCTCTCTCTCTCTCTCTCTCTCTCTCTCTCTCTCTCTCTCTCTCTCTCTCTCTCTCTCTCTCTCTCTCTCTCTCTCATAGATAGATACAGGAGAGCAGGATTCTCATTTTCTCTGTGTACAGGAGACATGATAGCAGTAAGGCTCCGCCCACACTAGTTTAGAGAGAATGGAAAATGATAAACAATTACAGGGGTATTCCCATCATTGAATGATATGGAATATTGCTAGAATATGCCATAACACTTTGGTGGGAATCTGATTTCTGGTGCCCCTGCCGATCCTGAGACTGAAGGGCCAGGATCCTAGCGATATGCCACCACTTTCTATAATGAGAAAATCCCTTTAAGCATATTGATCAGAACTATTACAATTTGCTGCATTCGTCTTCCAAAAATGAAAAATGAGTGCTAAAATCTGATTATTTGCTGTGGACCAATCACTTCACTTTTTCCTTGGTCCCGTTTTGATTAGTCTCCCCTAGTGCTTCCAAATACAATAGTGATTTTGATAATATCATACTGTATAACACCCATAGCAAAATCCAGAGTATTGTCCAAATCATTCTCCTATTCTTAGATGAAGATAAATAATATAAATTGTATACAGACCCTTTCAAACTTTTTGATAACGATGAACGGTCATTATTTTACTTTTGGCCAGGCTTCGTTGTCTCTGATGCCTGTTATTATTAGTAACTACTTTGATACCTACGCTTTACAATATCTTTCCACATCAACGGGATCATATTGATCAAAGTTTCAAATAATGTAAATATTGGGGGAGATTTACGAAGTAAAATTAGCCTGAATACTGGCACACCACGCGCCAAAACAACTGCTATACATGCTGTAATAAATAATGTATTGTGTTGAAGATGCTTTTTGCGCCTTCTAGAAAAAGGGGTGTGGTTAAGAGTTGCAGAAAGTGCCGGATGTATTAATGCCATGGGCCATTTCTTGGCGCTAAATACTGGCATTAAGTACGCCAGCCTTGAGGTGTTGGAAGGTAGAGAAATGTGTCTAACTTATCTAGAAAGATGTGTTAAAATTATAATGCAGCGTGCGCTGTTGTGATAAATTTGACGCAATTTCTGCCTGTCTGACCTAGTTCTTTTCCTGTCTAGCTTTGAGTATAAATCTCCTCATTCCATTCCTGTCATTAGCATAATTGTGATTACATCATTGGCAATAATTGATTTGTTAGGTATACATCTCGTATATCTCTTTCTGTAAGTTCTGGGTAGCTTTAACTCGGTTCTCATGTAACTAGTCCTATTGTTTTTTGCTATATTTTAATTCCTACTCTGATAAAGTTTAAAATATATGGTGTTTTTTTATTTAGCTTTTTTTATTTAGTATTTTGCCTTTTCTTGACCAACGTAGTTTTTTATACCAAGCACCAACTTTCCATGACCATGTCCTGGACATTCAAACGCTTCCTATATAGCATTGCACTTCTGATCTTCTTTTTGGTTCTTATACACTTTTGTATTGTATAACCATCTCCATGGCAGAAAATTAGATACTCTGCATATAAAATGTATTCTGCAATTTACACCATTCAGCCATAACATTAAAACCACTTGCAGTTGAAGTGAGTAACATTGATTATCTTGTTACAATTGCACTTGTTGACTGGTGGGACATATTGGGCAGCAAGTGAACAGTCCGTTTTTGAAGTTGTGTTGGTAGCAGGAAAAATGAGCAAGCATCATTCTCTGAGCAACTTTGACAAGGGCCAAGTTGTGATGGCTAGACGACTGGTTCAGAGCATCTCCGAAGCGTCTGGTCGTGTTTGGTTTTCCCGGTATGCATTAATTAGTATCTACGAAAAGTAATCCAAGGATGGACAACCGGCGAACCGATAACAGGGTTATGGGCACCCAAGGTTTATTGATGTGTGTGTGCAGCAAAGGCTGTGCCGTCTAATCTGATCCCACATCACGTATTGCTGAAAAAGTTAATGCTGGTTATGATAGTTTCAGAACACACTGTGCAGCACAGCTTGTTGCATTTGGGGCTGTATAGCATCAGACCGGTCAAACTGCCCATGACCCCTGTCCATCGCCAGACGTGCCTAGAATTGGAGCGTTCGCATCAGAACTGGACTATGGAGCAATGGAAAAGGGTGGTCTGGTCTGATAAATCATGTTTTCTTTTACATCATGTGGATAACTGGATGCATGTGTGTTGCTTACCTGGGGAATAGATGACACCATGTAGCACTATGGGAGGAAAGCAAGCTGGCAGAGGCAGTTTGATGCTCTGGGCAATGTTCTGCTTGGAAACTTTGCACCCTAGCATTCATGTAAATGTGACTTGACACATACCACCTACCTAAATTTTGTTGCAAATAAGTACACTCCTTCATGGCATTAGTGTTCCCAAATGGCAGTAGCCTTTTTCAGCAGCCCTGCTATACTGCAAATATTGTTCAGGAATGGTTTGTGGAACAGGACAAGGAGTTTAAGGTGTTTACTTGGCCTCCAAATCCCCCAGACCTTAATTCGATCAATAATCGGTGGGATGTGCTTGAAAACAAAGTCCGATCCATGGAGGCCCACTTTGCAACTTACAGGAATTAAAGGGTCTGCTGCTTAAGTCTTGGTTTCCGATATTGTAGACCACTTTCAGAGGCCTTATGAAGTCCATGCCTCAAAAATTCAGAGCTGTTTTGGCTGCAAAAGGGGGACCTGAGCAATATTAGGCACTACTCCCACCCCCCAAACACGCGCGCACACTCCAGGATGTGACCCCTCCTGAATAAGCAAAGTTCTTTGCTCAGGCCTTAGACATTTCCCGAATCTACCAAATCATGGTTGAGTCTTTGGAGCGCCTGCTTTCCCACATAGTGGCCAAACTCCATGCCACTCGTTCCCCTCACTTTCATGGTAGATCTAAAAAGAGGCGCAGAAGTGCCAGGGACATGTTCTGCTCCTCGTCAGGTTCCCTTCAAGGGCCTCCTACCAGGGTCCTCCATAAAGAAGCTGCTTCCAATCCGGATCAGTCTCCTAAAGTGTACCCTCCATCCCTTTTCCACGAAACTTGGACTTTTGTTCTCATGTGGAGACACTTTTTTGGCAAGGGGTGGCTCGTACATTCCCTTCCTTCAGACATCCCACTCAGACTTTGGGGATTTTAAATTGGTCTTCAGGTGGCTCCTTTCGTCCTTGAGGGACATATTGCTTTTCTGGTGGCCGTCACCTCCATCAGATGGGGTACAGAACTGGCTACCCTGTCCTGCAAGCCTTCTTGATGACCCATAAAGTATTGTTTTTAACTGTCCCATCTTCCGAAAGTGGTCTCTGCCTTCCATATCAATGAAGAGACTATCCTGCCGTTCCTTTTGCCCATCCCCATCTCCTCTGAAGGAGCGAGCTTTGCACTCTCTTGACGTGGCAAGAGCAGTCCACATCTATCTTGCTGCAACAAAGTTGTTCCGGCGCTCCTATTCATTTTTTGTCCTTCATGAAGGGCTCAGCAAAGGATTGGCCACGTCTGTGTTTTAGGAAGCCTATAGGTGCAAGGGTAAAGTTTCTCCCCTTCGGGTCCATGCCTATTCTACAAGGGCTGTTGGTGCCTCCGCGGGGGGCAAGCTTCAATTACTCAGGTCAGCAAGGTTGCTATCTGGCCTTTGGCGCATATCTTCACCAAATTTTTACCAGATTTATTCATTGGCCTCCTCTGATGCCGGTCTGGGTCACAATGTGCTGCAAGCAGCTGTGCGTTAGGCGGGGTCTCATGGCTGTACTTTTTCCTTTTTATTTTCTTCCCACTCTTTGAGACTGCTTTAGGTGATCCCATCGTGCTGTGTTCTCCAATAATATTAATGAGAAAATTTAAGATTTTTGTACTCCTCTTTTTCTGTTGAATTGATTGGGGGACAGATTCCACCTGGGACTTGCTGTTCTGGCTGTTTGGTTGTTATTTTTTCTCCTGGGGCCGTGGATATTTGTTGTTTTTTGTCTTCCCTTACTGCTTCAGTACAAACTGATTTTAGCCAGTTTCTGTGGGAGGGTTGTAGACTTTTTTTTTTTCTCTCCTGTGCCCCCAATTAATTCAACAAGAGAACGATTTTACAGTGAGTACAAAAATCCTATTTTCACACTTCTTTGACACTCATAGTTGTTAATATGCACTTGCCCGTTTTCTTGCAATCTTTTGCTTATCTATCTATAAAGTGTATGTGTGTGTATATATATATATATATATATGTGTATGTATATATATATATAAGGATATAAGCTCCACCGTTATGATGAAATATGTATGATACTGATACAGTTCCAAAGTGCATGATCGACTAGTCTACCATATAAAGGATATTGTTCACATTTGACTGCTACATTATCTTTCTTTTTGCTCTTCCTTGGTAATATCTGAATATTTTACTAACCTATACAGAGAAATAATAAGGAAAACTCGACCGCTAGAAGATCCAGAGATATTGGGAGATTTGTCAATACTATTGCAAAGGAAAAGTGGACTAGTTGCCCATAACCACTAAGCTGGTTTCACCTATTTTTTGTCTAACAATCTGACACACGTAGGCTTTTTCCCTTGCAATAGTTATGATAAATATCCCAATTTATCTCCTCATAGCTCCATTAGCACTTGTGCTTCATAAGCAGAAGGGATTTGGTTGATTTAGATGAGTAGCAGCAGGCAGTTCTTTCCTCTGCTGTAGTCAGAATACAGTCATTTCTTACATTGTCTTTATTCTATGAATGGCGAGGGCTTTCTGCAACGTGCTAATAAGCATTGTGACCGCACCTTTGCTGTCTCTTTGTACAAGAATTCAGGTGCTTTGAATGGTTTTGTAGTTTAAGAATCTAGTTATTGACCATAAATAAAAAATTTCTCTGTACAGATATTGTGAAGGGGAGATACGATTCAATTTGATGGCTATTGTTTCAGACAGAAAGAAGATTTATGAAAAGAAAATGTATGAATTACAGAAACAACTTTCAGAGGTATGTCTAGGTTCTATTCCATTCATTTGAACGCGCACCATGTAATACAAAATTTCTCCTGCATCTTTGCCTCGCATAAATCACCAGGTTTACATCAGCCGGCCTTGCAGTGATCAGCGGTCTAGATGGACAATCAAATGAGTAACGGTCATCAGCGGATCCATAGTCCTGGTGGGTGCAATAGCAGTCACTGAACCAGCCCCCTAAATGTTCTGCAGAAGGCATGTACTGCTGACTCAACCCAACCGGCTCATTTCCTGAAAGGGATCACTTGGCCGGCTCATCAGCTGATACATAAAGTTCACCTCACAATATAATTTATGTAGAACAACAGCGCTTTTATTTATTTATTTTTTAATCAAGTGTGGGTTATAAACGAAGCAAAATGCACCAGATCTCTGTTGGAGCCCATGGCAGACACCTATCTCAACAGTTTTGAAGCATGCATAAGAGGAAACCTAAAGTCCACCAAATTTATATGCCAGCCTAATGAGAAATTTTTCCTTCCTCTGGATCAACATGAACTGGATGGACTTATGTCTTTTTTCAGCCTCATCCTGCCCACCGTGTACACAGCAAAAGCTAAAAATTTACAGTGATACGCAGGTCTCGCAACATTAGTTTCCAATGTAAATTCTCCTATGTAATTGCGATGTCTGATGTTACTTCTATCTCTTGGAGTGTGCCTGTGTTGTTGGAGAGCTACAATCCGAGAATGTTGTGACAACCACAACTCTTCTTAGACCTGGGTATTATGCTGTTGTCACGAATTCTCCACCAGGCTGCTTCATGTAGATGATGTAATATCATTGCAAACCAGTTATTGCGCACTCCCTGCAGTTGTGCGTAGCTTGCGTTCTGTCTGTGACATGAATGCTAATTCATAGGCAATTCCGTGTTCCCTCTCACAGCAAATCATGTGTGTATCTGTGCCTCCAGGGTTCTGCTCACAATTTGGAATGACAACTTGCTTTTTAGTAGAGAATACTACTATATATGGATTTTTTAATTTAAATGTGTACAGTCAAAAATGCAGGTCTAAGACACAGGAGAGGCTGTAGACTCTGCGCTCTGCCCAAGCGGTTGAACGCTAGCCAAGTGAGATGACCGGTTAGTGATAGGTTTAAATTTTTTGTTCACATTATGCGTCCGTTCTTATTTATATTTGTTTTACACATTTTTACAAGACCGTCAGCGTTTGTACTTTTAGTATATCTGCTCAGATCTGTAAATTATAGTATAAAAGGACATAGCATTGTTTTTTTCTATTGGTAATGTTACAGATTTTTTTTTTTTTCTTAAATGGCAGGTTGAACCCATGGAAACTGATCACAGTAGTCTCATGAACTCAATTCAGTCTGAAATTGCTAAATACCAACTCCTGCTAGAGGAAGAACAACAGAAGACTAAAAGATACAAGGTTAAATAAGTGTTTTTTTGGACAGGAATCATTGAGCTAACAGCCTCATATGTATTTTGACTCCATGTGCACCGCGTTCCAAACCGGAATATAAAGTGTGCGTAACCCTCATCCTCCCTGTACGTAACCCTCATAGCTATATCGCTATGTGCAGCCACATAAACACACTTTAACGTTACTGCAGTGTCCTGGCAATGAATATACATTACCTCCAGCCAGGATGTGATGTGTATTCAGAATTCTGACCATTTCTCTGCACTTCTCTGTGATTTACAGCATGGCAGGCGTAGTCTCGCGAGATTACGCTGTAAACTGTCATTTACAGCGAGATCTCGCTGTGCTGTAGTCTCACACAGACGCTACAGAAGTGATCAGGATTCTGAATACACATGACGTCCTGGCTGGAGGTAATGTATATTAATTGTCAGGACACTACAGTAACGTTATAGTGTGTGTATGTGGCTGCACATATCGATATAGCTATATCGCTATGTGCTGTGTAAATGAATGGAGAGGAGTGCATGACGCTGATTGGTCAGCGTCATACACTCCTCTGTATAACGCCCACTTAGTCAAAAAGTAAAACACGCCCAGTTGTCCATTAAAGAAACTCATTAGCATAAAGCTAATATAGGTCATAACCCCATCAAAAATTATCGTTGTTCTAAATAAAAAACACTGCTGTAATCTACATTACAGCGCTGATCACATCATGTACATTATAGGCCACTTATAATGTGGTGACAGAGCCTCTTTAAATGACTGACGCCATGTTTAGACCTATTCAGTTACCCCATGAATACTTTACACAGGACTAGTCTGTCGGCTATACCATTCTACTGTGAAGAGGTAGGGGCCTATTGTTCGAATATAGAAAGACATTTGAGCGGGTTTTTAAATACACTT
Organism: Rhinoderma darwinii; assembly: GCF_050947455.1. Lineage (NCBI taxonomy): Eukaryota > Metazoa > Chordata > Amphibia > Anura > Rhinodermatidae > Rhinoderma > Rhinoderma darwinii. The sequence goes on along the minus strand of NC_134693.1, from coordinate 68,213,933 downwards.
ATGTCAGAAAACGATATGATTTCTTATTTGATAATTTAATAAAAACTAAAAATCAAACTAATTAGTATTGAACAATTGAATTGTTTGGTGTATCATAACAGTTCATAACTTGATTGAATATATACTGTATATATTTTTTTTATACTGATTGCAATTTTTGTATTTTATTGGAAATAATTACACTTTCTATTACACTTACATAGAGAGACTGAAAATAGCCGAGCGTTTGCTACAATTCTGACTTGGCAATCATCTGTGAGCTAAACACAGCAACACAAATCCGTACATTGCAGAGTTTCCCCACTGCAGCGGTGTCACATACAGGAAAGTCTCGGCCGCAGCAAAAGACCTCTCTGTGCAATGTACGGGTGTCCCATATATTGCACAGCCTGTGAGGGAGGGAGGCGCCCAGGTACCTATATAATACATTGCGGAGCAGGCAGATTCATGATAAATAAAATGGGACTAGGTTTGGGTTCACAGTCTTGAAAGGTATAATGTATGTATTTCCAAATATGAAAAATATCTTTGCTATTCGTTTAATATGGTTATTATTTATCAAGTGAGTTTTCTTTAACCAGATTGAGAATATCAGAAGGAAGCACAACTATCTTCCATTCATCATGGAATTGCTGAAAACGTTAGCAGAACATCAACAGTTAATACCCCTAGTAGAAAAGGTAAGTACTTTCATTTTATTCCAGTATTTCTCCCATATATTTGTGTATACGCCAGGGAAATATCCTGATGTGTACGCCAAATGCATCCATAGGGTATAATGGGCCTGACCTAGTGTGTCCTTTTGCCATTTTGTTCAGGCGTACCTCTTCTTCTTTCTATTTTTTTTTTAAATCTATTGAAAAGCGTAATCGACTATAGGTGGATCTTGGAAAAAAACAAAACAACATGACCCACTGACTTACATTGATTAAAAATAAATGTATATTGTGTGGTATATTTATGGAACTGTATGGCATACAATTGCATAACGGAGCAACGTATGGTTGGATGTTTTCCCATCGTATATGTCGAACATGCACTACAATCCAGCTGTGAACAGAGGCTAAATAACAATGCAGTAACCTACTACTCTTTCATCCATCATCTCAAAGGGCCACACAGAAAGGCACTGCAGGATGTGTATATATGTGGATTTACGCTGTATACATGTGCCTAACCTGATGTTAACTTGAGGATTTTGGTTTTAGAATCTTGAGGTGGAAAAAATTGGACAATGGGCATTAAACCTTTTCCCACACCAAGGTGTGCGTATAAATATATATACTTGATTGATAGCCACGCTCTTACACCTGATACCAGCCATTCAACCCCCTTAAAGGGTTTATCTGGGTTCTGAATTATTCTTTTTTTTGCAGTGGCTGTAAATTAGATAAATTAAGAAGCTGTACTTACTTACCTATCTTTTCCCCCTGGCGAACCAGCACTGACTCTCCAGAAGCTCCCACCAATCGTTTATATGCATGTAGCATGTGGCCGCTGCAGCCAATCAGAGAGCTCAGTGGTCATAAATGTGATCAGTCAGCGCTGAGCCCCTTGTTTACATGCATGTGGCCAGTGCAGCCCATCAATCACCAGGAGCCTCTGGACTGTTCGTGCTGGATCGCTGCAGGAAAGGATGGGCAAGTACTGCTTCTCTTCTTAAATTATCTCATTTGCAGCCATTGCAACAAAAAATTCAATACCCGCATAACTCCTTTAAATTGAATTCCACCTTCACTGTGTTTTGCACGACATGCAAGTCAAAGCTCAGAATAAGATTTGTTGCAGTGGGTTTTCTATATCCCTTTGTTCGTAATTGACCCTCATTTACACTCACATGTACATCTAAAAATTCTATCTCCTGATCTCCAAATTTGTAAGTGAAATTTATATTCATCGTATTTTTATTAAGATATTCAACGAACTTTAAAAATTCATTCTGTGTCCCCGACCATACTATAAATATGTCATCAATATAGCGCAAAAAGATTTGTATGTACTTAATAAAGGGGTTTGATATATTGTAAATTAATGCCCGTTCCAATTCAGCCAGAAAAAGATTCGCAAAGGTAGGAGCCACGGGGGTACCCATAGCCGTGCCGGCTGTCTGATGGTACCACTGTCCATCAAATTGAAAAGAGTTATGGTTGAGAACAAACTGTAGCGCTTCACAAATATATTTAGAAAAATAGGGATCACCCTTCGTATATTCCAATTGACGGCCGATTGCCTGTACACCAGCATCCTGTGGGATGCGTGTGTATAGGCTCTCGACGTCAATTGTAGCCAATTTAAAATGGGATTGCGACCCAGAATCCGTAATTATGGACAGAAAATATTTTGTGTCCTTTATTGGTGAATATTCCTTCATATCTAAAGGACGTAATAGCCAATCTAAGTAGTGGGAGAGGGGCTCAGTAACCGAACCTCTCCCCGCCACAATAGGGCAACCTGGTGGATGGATCATGGATTTATATATCTTGGGAATCATATACCAGTACGGCTTTTTAGGTAGGGATATAATCAGTTTCTCCGCAAATCGGTCGGAGAGAAACCCTCCCTCAACTCCCCGCCTTAATGATCTCAGAGATCCCAGGTATGTCATAGTTGGGTCCTTATTAAGCAGGTCATACACTGTACGCTCATTCAATTGGCGAAGGGCCTCCTCCACATAATAATCTTTGGATAGAAGTACAATATTGCCTCCCTTGTCTGCTGGTTTCAGGACAATGCTCTTGTTGGAGCTGAGCCATCTCCGCTCTTTCCGTTCCTCATTTGATAAATTTGGAGAGACAGTGGGGTATTCCAAACATTTCACTTCTCTAATAACCTTTTTAAAGAACACGTCCAAAGGGGAACCAGCAGGCAAGGGAGGATTAAAAGTGGATGGAACACCACCCATAAATCTACCACTGCTACCACTCGTTTCTTCACACAAAGGGTTGTCTATAGGGATATCCATAAGTGTATGCAGCATATCCATATCATCTTGTTCAAAATTCTCACTAAGACTGAAACCTAGTTGCGCAACTCTAACTCTCTCCTCACCTATCGGGTAATCCTTTTCCTGAACTTGATTGGAAAAAATAGGATGCAAATTCATTTTGCGCACTGACCTAAATAGGTCAATTTCAAATTCAGTGAAATCAAATTTAGAAGTGATACAATAATTAAGACCTTTTGAGAGCAACGAAATACAATCAGGTGACAAATTTGTGAGATTAACCACTGTAATCTCACTATCACCAACCTTTTTTAGATACAGCTGCTTTGTATCCTGTATACAGAGCAACTGTATCTTGCGCTAGACCTGAATTCGTCAGGTCAGCGGCACTGCCAGATTCAGTGTCAGCCCACCTGTTATCGATCACATCTAAGTTATGAATTTCGATGTGATCGGTAACCGCTCAGTTCTGCGAGTCAGAGATACAATGGACCCGCTGACACTAAACTAGTCAGTCCCGCTGGCCTGGCAGATACAGATGTGATACATGATACAAAGCAGCTGCATCTCAAAGTAAAAATTTTAATACAAAAAAATGTTTAGAAAGTTGCACCCAACACACTGATAGTTTGTCATTATTTTTATTAAAAAAAAAAAAAGTCTATTTCAAAGGTTTACGTAGCCTTTAATGACAGACCATTTTCAATTTAGTTTTTTTCCTCTCCACCTTCCAAAATCCCTAACTTTTATTTTTATTTTTTAGTTGACATAGACGTATGAGGGCTTGTTTTTTGTGGGACAAGCTGTCGTTTTTATGGCACCATTTAATGTACTATATAATGTACTGGGAAACCGAAAAAAAATTATTTGTGTGGTGAAATGGACAAAAAACAGCAATGTGAAGTTTTTTCTACGGGTTCATACAATTACGGTAATACCAAATTTATATAGATTTTCTGATATGAGTTGTCAGTCAGTCGTAGCCAGGCTCCCGCGATGAAGCGGTGTCCGTGCCATCAACATCACGTACATGCACGTCTTAATGAGGGAAGGTGAATCCTTCCAGTGACGTGCATGTGCGTGATTGTTTAACCCCTTCCCGCTCCTTGACGTACTATTCCGTCATAAGTGCATTGGTCGTGCTCCATGACGGAATAGTCCGTCATGGGAGGGACGGCCATTTCGGCTGTCCTCCCGGCACATACAGGAGCTGTGACAACTGCTGTCTCCGCTTCAGTGGGGGCTGATTAATCCCTTAGAGGCGCGTTCAATAGCGATTGCTGCTTCTTAGGGGTTAAACCACCATCGACGTCCCGCTACATGATAGTGGGCACCGATGGTTGCTATGGCAACCGGAGGATGAACAATGGTCTCCGACTATGCCATCTACGGCAGCCTAGTGGAACCTAACATAAGTGGTATCGGCACGTCCGTAATGTCTTGATCTACAATTTACAAGTATTTCGATATTTATCCCATGCGGTGAATGCAAAAAACAAGTCCTCACACATTTTTCTTGATGGAAAAATAAAAAGTTATGGCTCTTAGAATAAGGCAACACAAAAAGTTAACTTTTTAATAAAAAGTATTTTATTGCGCAAAATAAGACACAAAAAACTATAATTATATCGTATAGCCGTAATCATATGGCCCCGCAGAATAAAATAAATGTCATTTATAGCGCATGGTGAACGCTGTAAAACAAAAAAAGGAATAAAAAACAATAGTAGAATTGCTGTTTTTCAGTCACCACGCCTCTTAGGAAATGGAATAAAAACTGATCAAAAAGTCTCATGCACCCCATGAAAACTACAATGAATTCCTCAAGGGGTCTAGTTTCCAAAATGGGGTCACTTTTAAGGGGTTTACCATTTACTGGTACCTCGGCTCTGCAAATGCGACATGGTGCCCAGAAACCAATCCATTGAAATCTACATGCCAAATAGCGCTCCTGCCTTTCTGATCTCTGCTGTCTGACCAACCAGCAGTTTATGACCACATATGGCGGTATTGCCGTAATCGGGAGAATTTGTTTTTCAAATGTTGTGGTGCTTTTTCTCCTTTATTCCTTGTAAAAATTAAAAATGTGTACCTTTTATCGGAAAAATTTGATTTTCAATTGCACGGCCTAATTCCACAAAATGCAGCAAAAAACCTGTGGGGTCTAAATGCTCACTATACCCCTCGATAAATTCCTTGAGGGGTGTAGTTTAACCTGGGTCCTGAGGATTCGAATAAAGTTAAGTGGTGCTTGGCCCACAATCTACTCGGGACTAGTTTGCAATCAACCTTACGATGGCGATGAACCAGTTACTGACCGCTGGTTTAAACTGTTTGTAATTTAAACAGAAGTTGTACCAAACTATGAGACTGCACCGTTATTGTCACAGTGCTTCATCAGGGGTACACTGATGTGATTTCAACACATCGATTTAGATTGGTATGGCCGGGAGACACCTATTGCGTGTCTCGTTTACATTCACCCGGCTCGTATACGACACTGGTCAGCTGGTCGAACACGAGCCGAGTGAAATGCCGGACATAAATAGTACTAAGCCCCTCCCTCCTGAAGTGACGCGGCGGCCGTGCAGCCAACCCATGTCGAGCAACGCACATGACGCGGCCCAAACAGGGCCGGCCCCCCGGCGTTCGCCGTCACCACAGGAGTGAAGGACAAAAGCGTCCATGGTAACCAGGGATCACAAGGCGGCCAGATCTCACTGGTATCTAAGAGGTAGCTAAGGAGAGGATCCAGGAAAGCGACGCGGCGATCGTAGACCGCAGCATTAGCCAACTATGTCACCACAGTGTGACATCCATATGAGGAGGGACATAGCGATGACAGACATAAATTCCCGATCACCAGGGGTATCTCGGGGGCAAACAACGGAGGGCCAGTGATGTCACCGCGATATTATCGCAAAACAGAGGGCTGGACCCAATATAGTAACCACGGGGCAACCATATTGGAAAAGGATGAAAATACGGTATATACCCAGGAGTATAACCAGTCGGGGTCACAACAGTGCTATCAAAGGAAACAATTATACGATATTTGTTCATTGAGACCCGCCGGTTTCATGGTATGCATGCGGAAAATCCATTGGGCCTCTTTTTGTAATATCCTCTTATCCCAATTGCCACCCCTGGCAGATGGCCTGATGTGCTCAATCCCCTGGAATTGAATGGCATGGGTGTCACCGTTATGCTGTTCCCAAACATGTCGAGCCACCGAGGTATCAACATTGCGACGAATGTCGCCTATATGGTCCCTTATTCGTCTCCTGAATTCTCTAATTGTCTTGCCGACATATTGCAGTCCGCAGACACATGAGATCAGGTAAACGATGCCCTTAGTTTTGCAATTGATAAATGATCTATTGTCATATGTCCGACCAGTCACATGGCTATGAAAGTTGTTACCACATGAAATGGAATCGCAGGCTTTACAAGACCCACATCTAAATGTACCTTTGATATTGTGCGTAAGCCATGTGGTGGGGCGAATGGATAGCATATGGCTATGGACTAAACGGTCCCTGATATTCCTCCCCCTCCTGTACGTGACTAGAGGTCTGGCACCCACAATGTCCCCCACATCTGGGTCAGTCCGCAGGATCCCCCAGTAGGTCTGTAGGATATTCATGACCTCACGATTGGATGAATCATAGGTACCTATAATGCACATTTTGTCGTCAGTCGTGCGCTTTTTAGGATTCAAGAGTTCACTCCTATTACAATGAATTGCATTGCGGTAGGCCGATCCAAGGACATCATGGGGATAACCCCTACGATGAAATCTATTCCGTAGGTCCGAAGCAGCTAGTTTGAAGTCAGTCATGGTGGAGCAATTCCTGCGTATCCTTAAATATTGCCCCTTGGGTATGCCTTTTCTCAGGGGTGCGGGATGCCAACTCTCCCATCGAAGGAGACTGTTTGTTGCTGTCTCCTTCCTAAAGATATTGGTTTGTATATATCCCTGTTCAGTCTTAAGTATATTGATATCCAAAAAGGTCATTTTGCTCTCATGAATAACCGACGTAAAAAAGAGCCCCATATCATTAACATTAAGGATGCTCACAAATTCACTGAACTCCTCTTTAGTTCCAGACCACAAGATCATGATGTCATCAATAAATCTTAGCCAAAGGATGATCATGGAGGTCCATCGATCCATCTCCTCCCCAAATACAATCATCTTCTCCCACCAGCCCAGATATATGTTGGCATAGGAGGGTGCACATGGAGTCCCCATTGCTACCCCCCTAAGCTGGTGGAAGAATTTGCCATCGAACAGAAAAAAATTATGTTCGAGAACAAATTGAAGGAGGTTAACTACGAACTCATTATGAGCCTGAAACTGTATTCCCCTTTCCTTCAAGAAATCCTCTACAGCCCTACATCCCGTGGTATGGGGTATGGAGCTATATAGGGCCTCTACATCCAGTGAGGCCAGATATACACCAGGATCGCATTTGATGCCCTCTAGACGTCTCAGTACATCCATAGTATCGCGCACATACGATGGAAGGGCGGATACGAATGGACTGAGGATACGATCAATATAAAGACTAGCATTCTGAGTCAGGTTGTCGACCCCAGAGACAATGGGGCGACCCTTAAGAGGAGATATACCTTTGTGTACCTTAGGTAGGCTATAAAAGGTGGCATATTGTGGATGATCAGTCAGAATAAAGCGTTGTTCATTGATGCTCACCACATTGAGAGATCTGCCTTGATTTACCAATCTCTTTAGTTGGTTTGAAAAAGTCAGCATAGGATCATTTGGTAAAATTCTATAACAAGCAGTATCGCCCAAAATACGGTGGCACATTTCGCTGTACTGAATACGATCCATCACAACAATATTGCCACCTTTGTCTGATGGTTTGATGACAATATTGTCATCCTGCTCAAGGGCCTGTAAACCAGCCATCTCATCTCTCGAGGTATTGAATTTAACAGTATTGGAAGAATCGATCTTCCTAAGTTGATCTACCACCACCTCCAGAAATACATCCATTGGAGTATTGTCATTAATGGGGGCATTTCTGGTAGATGGCTGTCTCAAATCTGTGAAGGGACCATCACCCACATTCCTCTGACCCTCTTCTAGTAATTGATTAAGTGTTCTAAGATGTGGCATATCCTCCTCAGAGATACCTAATTCAAGGCATTCTCGCCTATCGTGGGTCTTGAAAAATTTCTTCCATTTTAATTTGCGCACGAATAGATTCAAATCTTTGACCCACATAAAGAGATCGAATCTATTCGTGGGCACAAATGAGAGGCCTTTCTTAAGGATGCTAGTCTCCTCTGTCGTTAAGGTACGTGATGAGAGATTGATTATCTGCAGGTCGTCTTCGTATTTACCACAAGCTACACCTCTCTCCTGTCTCTTAGTAGGTATTCCGAGATGGGGTGATTTCGTGATAAAAAACCGTCCCTATTGGGGCCCTTGCCTCTACCTCTACCCCGTTGATGATTGCGGGTTGGATTTCTCCCAGAATTATAACTTCCCCTGGCTCTCCTACTGGGAATTCTAGCAGTATCGGAATCTGATTGGTCCTGTTCTGAGGAGGATTGTTCGGTCTCAATATCAAATCCCCCCAGATTTTTAACGCTGTAGTCGAAGATTTTACCTTCTTTAAAATCAGCGGTATCACGGACATATTGGAAGTGTTTTCTCCCTTTTATGTGTCCAGTAAATTTTTCAATACCCTGTTGAAGTGCAATCTCTTTTCTCTCATAATCTGCATTGTTTGAAAATCTCCTGACCGATTCAATTCCCTCCTTCAGTTCCGTTGTGCTACGTGCCAATAATATTTTTTCCTCCTCCAGTAGGATCCCCATAAACCTAAGGGATGAATCAATAGACTCTTTCTCCCATTTGCGGAGTAAATCTGGGGACCTAACCCGTGCAGCAGGGATGAGGGCGATGCGTAGGCCCCTGGGTACTATCTTATTCCTGAGATAAGTATCAAGCGTCTGAATCTCCCACCACGACCTAATATGATCCTTATAGATCCTGGTAAGATTATTGAAGGAAGCACTAATACTAAGATGTTGGGTCTGTGATACCAGTTCATTTTCAGAAAACACTTCCTGAGCATCACTCATCCACTTAGCCACATTGATTTCACCAGTGAGAAAGCCTGCCATCCCCACTGTAATTGTTAGATTGTAAATATGGAATTGACGTTAAGCAACAATTGTTGCATTGATATACAATAGGTATTCGTTCACTTAATAAGTTAAATTGTATCACTGCCTAAAGGAACGATTAAAATATGATTTTTATTATAGAAAACCTTACTAAAATAAGGGCTAAATAGCCAATTGTACTAATAGAGGCATAAGCACGGTAGACCAGACAGAGGAGGAACGGTTACAATATTGTTGTTAGCACCATTGCTGCCAACCAACAATTCCCCCAGTCTGAATTATAATATAACACCTGGTCAATCCGTGCCACTAACACGTGTCCCTACGCGTTTCCGCACCGTTATTGTCACAGTGCTTCATCAGGGGTACACTGATGTGATTTCAACACATCGATTTAGATTGGTATGGCCGGGAGACACCTATTGCGTGTCTCGTTTACATTCACCCGGCTCGTATACGACACTGGTCAGCTGGTCGAACACGAGCCGAGTGAAATGCCGGACATAAATAGTACTAAGCCCCTCCCTCCTGAAGTGACGCGGCGGCCGTGCAGCCAACCCATGTCGAGCAACGCACATGACGCGGCCCAAACAGGGCCGGCCCCCCGGCGTTCGCCGTCACCACAGGAGTGAAGGACAAAAGCGTCCATGGTAACCAGGGATCACAAGGCGGCCAGATCTCACTGGTATCTAAGAGGTAGCTAAGGAGAGGATCCAGGAAAGCGACGCGGCGATCGTAGACCGCAGCATTAGCCAACTATGTCACCACAGTGTGACATCCATATGAGGAGGGACATAGCGATGACAGACATAAATTCCCGATCACCAGGGGTATCTCGGGGGCAAACAACGGAGGGCCAGTGATGTCACCGCGATATTATCGCAAAACAGAGGGCTGGACCCAATATAGTAACCACGGGGCAACCATATTGGAAAAGGATGAAAATACGGTATATACCCAGGAGTATAACCAGTCGGGGTCACAACAGTGCTATCAAAGGAAACAATTATACGATATTTGTTCATTGAGACCCGCCGGTTTCATGGTATGCATGCGGAAAATCCATTGGGCCTCTTTTTGTAATATCCTCTTATCCCAATTGCCACCCCTGGCAGATGGCCTGATGTGCTCAATCCCCTGGAATTGAATGGCATGGGTGTCACCGTTATGCTGTTCCCAAACATGTCGAGCCACCGAGGTATCAACATTGCGACGAATGTCGCCTATATGGTCCCTTATTCGTCTCCTGAATTCTCTAATTGTCTTGCCGACATATTGCAGTCCGCAGACACATGAGATCAGGTAAACGATGCCCTTAGTTTTGCAATTGATAAATGATCTATTGTCATATGTCCGACCAGTCACATGGCTATGAAAGTTGTTACCACATGAAATGGAATCGCAGGCTTTACAAGACCCACATCTAAATGTACCTTTGATATTGTGCGTAAGCCATGTGGTGGGGCGAATGGATAGCATATGGCTATGGACTAAACGGTCCCTGATATTCCTCCCCCTCCTGTACGTGACTAGAGGTCTGGCACCCACAATGTCCCCCACATCTGGGTCAGTCCGCAGGATCCCCCAGTAGGTCTGTAGGATATTCATGACCTCACGATTGGATGAATCATAGGTACCTATAATGCACATTTTGTCGTCAGTCGTGCGCTTTTTAGGATTCAAGAGTTCACTCCTATTACAATGAATTGCATTGCGGTAGGCCGATCCAAGGACATCATGGGGATAACCCCTACGATGAAATCTATTCCGTAGGTCCGAAGCAGCTAGTTTGAAGTCAGTCATGGTGGAGCAATTCCTGCGTATCCTTAAATATTGCCCCTTGGGTATGCCTTTTCTCAGGGGTGCGGGATGCCAACTCTCCCATCGAAGGAGACTGTTTGTTGCTGTCTCCTTCCTAAAGATATTGGTTTGTATATATCCCTGTTCAGTCTTAAGTATATTGATATCCAAAAAGGTCATTTTGCTCTCATGAATAACCGACGTAAAAAAGAGCCCCATATCATTAACATTAAGGATGCTCACAAATTCACTGAACTCCTCTTTAGTTCCAGACCACAAGATCATGATGTCATCAATAAATCTTAGCCAAAGGATGATCATGGAGGTCCATCGATCCATCTCCTCCCCAAATACAATCATCTTCTCCCACCAGCCCAGATATATGTTGGCATAGGAGGGTGCACATGGAGTCCCCATTGCTACCCCCCTAAGCTGGTGGAAGAATTTGCCATCGAACAGAAAAAAATTATGTTCGAGAACAAATTGAAGGAGGTTAACTACGAACTCATTATGAGCCTGAAACTGTATTCCCCTTTCCTTCAAGAAATCCTCTACAGCCCTACATCCCGTGGTATGGGGTATGGAGCTATATAGGGCCTCTACATCCAGTGAGGCCAGATATACACCAGGATCGCATTTGATGCCCTCTAGACGTCTCAGTACATCCATAGTATCGCGCACATACGATGGAAGGGCGGATACGAATGGACTGAGGATACGATCAATATAAAGACTAGCATTCTGAGTCAGGTTGTCGACCCCAGAGACAATGGGGCGACCCTTAAGAGGAGATATACCTTTGTGTACCTTAGGTAGGCTATAAAAGGTGGCATATTGTGGATGATCAGTCAGAATAAAGCGTTGTTCATTGATGCTCACCACATTGAGAGATCTGCCTTGATTTACCAATCTCTTTAGTTGGTTTGAAAAAGTCAGCATAGGATCATTTGGTAAAATTCTATAACAAGCAGTATCGCCCAAAATACGGTGGCACATTTCGCTGTACTGAATACGATCCATCACAACAATATTGCCACCTTTGTCTGATGGTTTGATGACAATATTGTCATCCTGCTCAAGGGCCTGTAAACCAGCCATCTCATCTCTCGAGGTATTGAATTTAACAGTATTGGAAGAATCGATCTTCCTAAGTTGATCTACCACCACCTCCAGAAATACATCCATTGGAGTATTGTCATTAATGGGGGCATTTCTGGTAGATGGCTGTCTCAAATCTGTGAAGGGACCATCACCCACATTCCTCTGACCCTCTTCTAGTAATTGATTAAGTGTTCTAAGATGTGGCATATCCTCCTCAGAGATACCTAATTCAAGGCATTCTCGCCTATCGTGGGTCTTGAAAAATTTCTTCCATTTTAATTTGCGCACGAATAGATTCAAATCTTTGACCCACATAAAGAGATCGAATCTATTCGTGGGCACAAATGAGAGGCCTTTCTTAAGGATGCTAGTCTCCTCTGTCGTTAAGGTACGTGATGAGAGATTGATTATCTGCAGGTCGTCTTCGTATTTACCACAAGCTACACCTCTCTCCTGTCTCTTAGTAGGTATTCCGAGATGGGGTGATTTCGTGATAAAAAACCGTCCCTATTGGGGCCCTTGCCTCTACCTCTACCCCGTTGATGATTGCGGGTTGGATTTCTCCCAGAATTATAACTTCCCCTGGCTCTCCTACTGGGAATTCTAGCAGTATCGGAATCTGATTGGTCCTGTTCTGAGGAGGATTGTTCGGTCTCAATATCAAATCCCCCCAGATTTTTAACGCTGTAGTCGAAGATTTTACCTTCTTTAAAATCAGCGGTATCACGGACATATTGGAAGTGTTTTCTCCCTTTTATGTGTCCAGTAAATTTTTCAATACCCTGTTGAAGTGCAATCTCTTTTCTCTCATAATCTGCATTGTTTGAAAATCTCCTGACCGATTCAATTCCCTCCTTCAGTTCCGTTGTGCTACGTGCCAATAATATTTTTTCCTCCTCCAGTAGGATCCCCATAAACCTAAGGGATGAATCAATAGACTCTTTCTCCCATTTGCGGAGTAAATCTGGGGACCTAACCCGTGCAGCAGGGATGAGGGCGATGCGTAGGCCCCTGGGTACTATCTTATTCCTGAGATAAGTATCAAGCGTCTGAATCTCCCACCACGACCTAATATGATCCTTATAGATCCTGGTAAGATTATTGAAGGAAGCACTAATACTAAGATGTTGGGTCTGTGATACCAGTTCATTTTCAGAAAACACTTCCTGAGCATCACTCATCCACTTAGCCACATTGATTTCACCAGTGAGAAAGCCTGCCATCCCCACTGTAATTGTTAGATTGTAAATATGGAATTGACGTTAAGCAACAATTGTTGCATTGATATACAATAGGTATTCGTTCACTTAATAAGTTAAATTGTATCACTGCCTAAAGGAACGATTAAAATATGATTTTTATTATAGAAAACCTTACTAAAATAAGGGCTAAATAGCCAATTGTACTAATAGAGGCATAAGCACGGTAGACCAGACAGAGGAGGAACGGTTACAATATTGTTGTTAGCACCATTGCTGCCAACCAACAATTCCCCCAGTCTGAATTATAATATAACACCTGGTCAATCCGTGCCACTAACACGTGTCCCTACGCGTTTCCGCACCGTTATTGTCACAGTGCTTCATCAGGGGTACACTGATGTGATTTCAACACATCGATTTAGATTGGTATGGCCGGGAGACACCTATTGCGTGTCTCGTTTACATTCACCCGGCTCGTATACGACACTGGTCAGCTGGTCGAACACGAGCCGAGTGAAATGCCGGACATAAATAGTACTAAGCCCCTCCCTCCTGAAGTGACGCGGCGGCCGTGCAGCCAACCCATGTCGAGCATCGCGCACATACGATGGAAGGGCGGATACGAATGGACTGAGGATACGATCAATATAAAGACTAGCATTCTGAGTCAGGTTGTCGACCCCAGAGACAATGGGGCGACCCTTAAGAGGAGATATACCTTTGTGTACCTTAGGTAGGCTATAAAAGGTGGCATATTGTGGATGATCAGTCAGAATAAAGCGTTGTTCATTGATGCTCACCACATGTCTGCAGTTTTTCCCAGAACTAACACTGCAGGGAGGAACGCTACTAGCATCATAGTTATGTACGAAGCCAAGAGTCACTGCCTCGCTGCGGGAAAATTGTCCTGAACTGTAATCATGTTTTCAGTACGGGACAGTACTTCCGCGTGGAGGCAGAGACATCTATCGTCATACATAACTATGATGCTAGGAGCCCTGATCCCTGCACGGTGTTCGGTCCGACATGCGGACCGTATATCCGAGACTGAACGTGCTCGTGTGAATTAGGCCTTAGGCTACATTCACATGAGCGTGTAAATCTGTCCGTGTGTTGCGTTATTACGTCAGTGTGCTTTGCGTGTGGCATGTTTTTCACTCACTAGCAAAGCACTTTTTTGTTTCAATGGAATTGATGTGCAAATCATACACAGCAAATCCGTGTGCGGTCCGTGGTTTTCACACACCCATTGACTTCAATGGGCGGCTAGGTGCTTTAAAACGCAGCAATATAAGACACGCAGTGAGTTTCAGGCAATGGACACTCGCTGTGTGAAAATACTTCCATAATGGACGCCCCGCAAAACGCGAGTACGAGCAATTACGTCTGAAATTACGGAGCTGTTTTCAGGAGAAAATAGCTCCTGAATTTCAGACGTAAATGCAGTTATCGTGTGCACATATCCTAACTGAAGAGAACGAAAACCAATTCATTTACCCATTCAGTTCCTCCTGCATTTCAAGGCTTTAGAAGCTATAGGGCGGCTATAGCTTCTTAAGCCTTGAAATGCAACAGGAACTTAATGGGTTAAGAAGCTGCCCGGGAGAACTGGACTCCGTATAAAACAATCAATCAAGCTCTGGACTCACAGTATTGGGCTGCATTCACACGAGCGTATCAGATTCACGTGCATGAAATACGCGCGCAAATCTGGTCCGTGTCCGTTCCGTTATTGCATCTGTGCTTTGCGAGTGGCATATTTTTCACGCGCTCGCAAAACACCTTTTTTTAATTTTTCAATGGAATTGATGCGCAAATGACGCACAGGACACGGATGTGCATCCGTGTGCTGTGCACGATTTTCACGCACCAATTGACTTCAATGGGCGACTAGGTGCGTGAAAAACACCAATATAGGACATGCAGTGAGTTTCACGCAACGGACACAAGCTGCGTGAAAACTCCTACACGTGTGAATGGCCCCATTGAAATCAATGGGTCAGTGTGCTGAGCGTGATTTTCACGGTCAACACACGGACGAGTTTTACGCTGAGCTCTTACACACAGCAAACCCCAGTCCTCCTCACTGCTGCTCCTGTTCACTGTCGGCGTTCACTGAAGTAGATGCGCTGTGCCGCGTGTCTACTTGTTAATAAAGCTTGTCCTCTCTCCTGCTATGGGGGCGGGGCCTGTAACGATTTCACGATTCTGGGCAAATCCGGAATGGTGCTAACTTGAAATGGCGAATTAATTCGATTTAATCGCCCAGCCCTAGTTTGACATATGCAGTTCTAAAAGCTCCCGACTTATATGCCAAATTATGAAGCATGCCTTATTGTGGGATCCATCACCCATAGGCTATAATGGTATCTACGTAACTAATACATCATGAACGCTCATCAAATTCGTCACCGGTATCCCTTTAAACTGATAAATATTGAGCTTATTAAGAGCTTTTCATGACACATCAGCTAATTGGATGCAATCATAGCCTATTTGTGACGGATGCCACTTTTAGGGACCCGTCACCCTTAGGTTATAATGGCATCCATTTAGCGTATACGTCCTGAAAAGCTCAATATGTATCAGTTTAATGGGAAAAATGTAGGTATAGGGAGAGAGGAGGAAAGGTAGAGCATGGTGGACAATGTCGCCTTCAATTTTTTATTTGATACCGACTAGTGTAGTAGGAGAAGGATTATACTGTGCAATGTCCCCTTTATTGCCACATTGTGTGGTATTTTGATCAAATTATTGCACAGTGTGATTACAGCTTTAAACAAATTCCACTGGGTAGGAAGCTTGTTGGCCCTACTACTCAGGTGGAAATAAACGAGGTGGTGCTGCAAGGGTTATTTTTGTATCTGTAAGATACCTTGCATATGCACACTACAGGAGGTTGTGTTCAAACTCTATGAGCAACTGCCTGATCATTGACTACCTTTTAAGCGTTGCCGCTCCAAACTTTTGGTGAGTAGCAGCGCAAAAGGATGAAAAAATGTTTGTGTCAATGAACAGTTAATTAGTCTTCAGATTGTGTTGTATTTGTTCTGTTACCAGCGTTGCTGTTCCATTCCTGGCTCAAGCAGCAGCTCGGCCAGCAACGCGGACAGAAAGCAATCTATCTCAGTGAGCAGCTAGCTGGTCACCGAGTGCATTTTGTGTTCTCAGCGTTGCCGCTGCGGTTCTTAATTATGCGGCAATGCAGAGAGACAAACTGCCTGTTGTGTTTTATTTAGTGTTCTCAGCGTTGCCGCTGCGATACACAATTCGGCGGCAATACAGAGACAGCAGCGTACGCTGTGTTTAGGCAAACAGACAGCCTGCCTGTTAGCAGTGAAAACTACTGGTTAGTGCAGTTGTAAGGATTGCTGTCTGTTTCAGAGTATTGGCTGTGAGTGCCGCGACGTCATGGGCACTCAGCAACACACTGGTCTCAAGTGTCGCCACTACGTCCGTTCCCTCCAGCTGTCTGGAGCGGACTTGAATTCGGCAGGATTAGTTAATTATTATTCATGGCTCCAATCTTGCCCTGTGTAATCTGTAATCTTTCCCTACTGTCAGGGTCGGTATGTCCCGACGTACGTTTCACTGAACTGAGTCAGCTTCTTCCGGGGCTGGAGGGATAATTTTAACAACTTATAATATAAATTGGAGGTCTACTCTACCAATTTCAGTTTAATGGGAAACCTGTGACGGATGCCATACAGTGGCATTCACACATAGGCTACCATATTTTAAAAAGCATACGTTTTACGTAACTTTTTTATGGTATACTGCTGTATACTGGCCAGACGGACACCAAAGCACACACTTTTGTCCTCCGTCTGACAATCGAGCCCTACTGTCACGTTTAGCATATACATTAACCCCTTAAAGGGATTTTCCAAGTTAGAATGTGTATGTGCTAATGCTTGTAACTTATGAATGTAAATATACTTACATTTTCCAAATTGGCCCCGTTCCCAGATTCTGCTGTGGGGTACATGACTGGTGACGTCACTCGCTGGCCGCTGTGTTGCTCATACATTTTCTTCCGGTATACGACACGTCACTGGTGATGTGCCGTGTATGGGCTGTTTGTTGTACAGCCAGTAACGCGCATGCGCGGTCTCTGCTGTTCTGTCTTCTATATTGTAAGTTTTATTAATTGTAAAAAATGTGCATCTGTTTTTGTTTTTTACAGTTTTTTTTTTTTATTTACTTTTTTATTATTTTACTTTTTTTTTTTTTTTAAATCTCATAAGGGGATTTCATTTAGATTTAAATTTTTTTACTTTAATGTGCTGGCATATATCTATATACCAGTACATTAGCGTGTGTAGTGATTGTACACAGGCAGGGCATACTTAGGTATGTCCTAACAACTAACAGGAAATATGGTAAGACAGCCCTGGGGTCCTTCAATGGATCATTTAGCTACATAGTTTGAAAAAATAAAGTTATAAGCGTTAGGACAAGGGGTGAAAAAAAGGATGTAACTTTACCTTAGGTCAATAGCAACAGTAAAGCAAATAACTACTACTGGTATATATGTCGTTTTTTGGAGAAGCGGTCGGTTTAGTGACCAGTTTTTCCATTGATTTTTGCATTTTCATTAAACGTTTCATCAAGACTTTTTAAAATAGTGTTAATGTAAACACTAAGTTTCAATGTGAAGATTTATTAAAAATACATTTGGAGAGATTCACATCAACATTATTCAAACATGTTAAAGTTTTTCTTTTAGGCCAAAGAGAAGCAAACACGACGGCTACAGGACGCAAAATGATGAATCCGGCTTTCCAAATACAGAAGAGAAGAAAAATGTCATGTTTCTACCTTTTGTTGTTCTAGAACTTAATAAAAATACATAAATAGCCACCAAAAAATGTCATGTAATATATACACTTTTATCATTTTCATTTGTTTTGTATATACAGTCTGTTTAAATCCCACATAACCGTTGCATATTTACTATAAATTCTGTAGGTTATATTCATAATATATTAGAATTAAAAATAGAATTCTAATCAAAATGACAGACCTGTTAACATTTGCCATATGTGCTTTTATAAAGACGGTCATTGACGTAATTCAGATACATGTAGTACAGTGAAAGTTGGTTTGTTAAATTCAGATGTATTGTGTCGTGTTCCGTTACTTATCTTTTTCATCAGTTCGTTTTGTGAGCGCCGGTTTCAAATATGTGCACCATCCGTTACTGAAAGCCTATGTTTTTTTTACTTCCATTTATTCTGAGAATTTTTTTTTCAATTAAATGTTTCATGAATACAAATACATTCATAATTCGAGCCTCCATGCGATGAGATAAATGCTGCATTAGCGCATTACACAGAAAGTAAAAGTAGGACATGGAAATAAAAAACCTGGGGTTGGCTGCCTTTTTAGAGTGAAGAACTTCTAGAAATCCATAAAAGCATATGATTAGTGCGCTGTGAAAAACATTTTAAGATCCCTCACAAATATACAGTAAATGTAAACCAAATGGTGTAATTTTTTTTTTTTTTTTTCGTTGCAGATGTATTGGCATGCCATGGAACAGTAAAATCTGCTGTGTGCGCTATTGTTCCAGAAGTTTAGCTATTGCACTATAAAGGGTTAACATATGTAGTTTTACATGTAGATTATTTCCACAGCTTGATCACTTACCTTTAGGGTAGGAAAACACAAAGCGTAAACACTGCAGATTTTCCACAAAGGATTAATTACGGAAAATCTGCAGCGTATTACCGTGGCAGCAGTGTGAGTGATATTTCAACAAATCTCGTCCCCACACAGCGGAAGAAAGCCGCTGAAAAAAATGCACATAAATTGACCTGCGGTGCGGTTTCCTCAACCGCAGCATATCAATTAATGCTGCGGGATCGCAGCGCTTCTGTTGCGGTTTTAACCCATTGTATTCAATCACAAGCTTAAACCCGCAACAAAGGGGCGTGTTTTGCAACATTTGCGGCGGAATCAACCGCGACTCCGCAGCAAAAGTTGCAAGTAATAAAAATAAAGTTATACTTACCCAGAGTTCCCTGCTTCTCCAGTCCGGCTCCCTGGGATGACTTTTTATCCCATGTGACCGCTGCAGCCAATCACAGGCTGCAGCGGTCACATGGCCTGCAACATCATCCCAGGAGGCCAGACTGCGCGCATAGAGGAGGGAAGGGTTAAGTATAAATGTTTCTTTAAATCTTTCCGGCGCTGCTTTACGCAGCGGAAACTCCGCTGGAAAAAAACGCACCAGAATGTGGTGCGATATTTTTTATTTTTTTGGACATCATTCTCTGCGGTGTTCAGGGCGGATACGCTGCGTATCCACCCTGAACATGCTGTGTGTGTT
Organism: Rhinoderma darwinii; assembly: GCF_050947455.1. Classification (NCBI taxonomy): domain Eukaryota; kingdom Metazoa; phylum Chordata; class Amphibia; order Anura; family Rhinodermatidae; genus Rhinoderma; species Rhinoderma darwinii. The sequence continues at coordinate 68,194,387 of NC_134693.1, read as the reverse complement.
CGTGCCCTCAAGGTGTTTAGGCTCTTTATAGGAGAGTGCTGATTACCAATCTTTTTCAGAGATTAGGGTTTTTTTATTGTCTCATTCCAAGATCCGTAACTTTTTTATTTTTCAGTCTACCTTAGCTGTATGAGGTCTTTTTTTTGCGGGACAACTTGTATTTCTTTACAAGCACCATTTTCTTTTTAGGGTACATATTACTTATTGATTACGTTTTTTGCGGGGGAATTTAAAAAAAAACCCTACTATTCCACGATTGTCTTTTGGCCTTTTAAATTTTCGTTGTTCACCATGCATCGTAAGTAACGTGTTATCTTTATTTTATGGGTTGGTACGATTAGGGCGATACCAAATTTATATTGTTTCCTGATGTTTTATTACTTTAACACAATAAAAAAAAATGTTTTAAAGTATTTGTTTTTGTATTCCCTATATTCTAAGAGCCATTTGATTTCCCCATCAACATATATGAGGGCTAATTTTAATTTCTTTTGGACCATTTTTGTGTTTTCTGTAAGGCAAGAGAGACAGTATTCAACATTTTTTTTTATTTTTTTTTACGGTGTTCACCGTGTTGGTTAAATAGCATGATGGTTTTATATAGTTAGTCGGTACTGAACTGGTGATTTTAATTATGTGCATTTTTCTCTTAATTATTATAAACTTCATTGATCTATTCTTTACCGATTTTGTATTTTTTTTTTAATGTTTTTTACATTTTTTTTGTAATTTTTTTATTTTGTACCACTATTGGACTTCACTACGCGAGTGCAATACTAGGCATACACTGTTGCCTCCAGCTGCCATGAAAACCATCAGTGGTGCGATCATGGGGTGACAGATGGAGCTATCGACCATGGTATCTAAGGGATTAAATGGCCGGGTTCAAAGGTGACCCTGATCCCGGCTATTGGAGCAGGAGTCCATCTGTCATTAGACAGCACAGCACCTGCTCTACCAGGCATCTGTGCCAGGCTTAGGAAACATGTTGTGAAAATGCAGCGCTGTACTATAAGCACCCCGACTGACGTAAAAACTCACGTAAAAAGGCTGTGATAAAGGGCTAGGTAGCAGAAAAGGTAGAAAGCTTCAGAGTATTACTTAGGGATTTTATCATTTCAAAAGATAACTAAAATTAACCCTTTCAGGACCAGACTAATTTAAATTTTTATGCTTTTTGTTTTTTCCTCCCTGCCTTCAAAAGGTCGTAACTCTTTTTTACTTTTTCGCTGACACAGCCATACGAGGGCTTCTTTTTTACTAGACAAGTTGTACTTTCTAATAGTACTATTTAATATTGTGTGATATATTGACAAGCTGGAAAAAAAAACCTCAGAATGGGGTGGAATTAGAAAAAACAGCAGTTCCTCCATTTTCTTATGGGTTTAATTTTTATAGTGTTCACTGTCCAGTGAAAATGACACGTTCTCTTTATTCTGCTGGTCAATACGATCACGGGGATACCAAATTGATATAGTTTTTGTAATGTTTTAGTACCTTTAAAAAAATGCAAATGTTTTAAAGAAACTAAAAATTGTTTGCATCGCTATATCGTGACCCTCCACAACTTTTTTTTTTAAAAATATTTCTGTTTAAGCCCTTAAAGGGAATGTGTTGCTAGAAAAAAATGTATTTTTTTTTAGTTAAACAATTAGTGTATAGGTGATTAAACATTGTTCTAATTTATTTTTTTTCACGAGTCAGGAAATATTATAAATGAGAATCTAATTTATAATATTTCCCAGTGCTGGTCACTAGATGGAGCAATTCCCAAAATTGCAGCATTGGCATGTGGTAAAGCAACCACATTGCTTTATGCTGCAAAATTTTGGAAAATTCACTCGCTCTAGTGAGCTCTCAGAATCCCCCCCCTCCTTTATCCTGGCTAGTGCCGGGAGAAACGAGGGGATTGAACGGTCAAACCTCCTACACTGTGTGTCGCCATTTTTTGAGCTAACTCACAGTGTAGTAGGTTAACATACACTAGTAAACACATAGTAAATCACTTACCTGCTCCAGTCGCCGCCGCTCCCTCCGGTCCGTCTGCTACCGCCGCTCCAAGTGCACAAGTCCAGAAGTAGTAATCTTACTGTCCGGCCGCGACTTCCGGTCTACAGGAAAATGGCGCCGGACGGTGCACAGTTCAACTTGGACTGCGTGGGAGCGGCGCATGCGCTGTTCCCACACAGACGGCGTACACCATAGTGGATGGAACGGGCCCCGTTCGTATTCACTATGGGACTGTAGCTGCCGTATTCCATGTCTGTATGTGTCGTTAATCGACACATACAGAAATGGAAAAAAAAATGGCTGCCCCCATAGGGAAGAAAAAGTTAAAAAATAAAAAAAAGTAAAACACAAACACACAAATAAATATAAACGTTTTTAATAAAGCACTAAAATCAAACTGATGTAAAAAAAAAATTTTTCGTGACACTTTTCCTTTAAGGACACAGCCTATTTTGGCCTTGTGGACACAGCCGATTTTTGCATATCTGACATGTCAATTTATGTGGTAATAACTCCGGAATGCTTTTGCCTATCCAAGCGATTCTGAGATTGTTTTCTCGTGACATATTTGTACTTTATGATACTGAAAAAATTTGGTCGTTAAAGTCTATATTTATTTGTAAAAAACACAAATTTAGAGAAAATTTGCAAAAATCTGCATTTTTCTAAAATTTAATGTATCTGCTTGTAAAACAGATCGTAATACCACACAAAATTTACTAGTTAACATTTCCTATATGTCTTCTTTGTTTGCATAGTTTTTTTTTCACATGCTTTTATTTTTCTAGGATGTTACAAGGCTTAGAACTTTAGCTGCAATTTCTCGCATTTTCAAGAAAATTTCAAAAGGTTATTTTTTCAGGGACCAGTTCAGTTCTGAAGTGGCTTTAAGGGCCTTTTATAGGGGGTTTCTAATATATAACACCCCATTTAAAAAATTACACACCTCAAAGTATTCAAAACAGCATTCAGAAATTATTTTAACCTTTTAGGCATTTCACAGGAAATAAAGCAAAGTAGAGGAGAAATTTACAAATTCCAATTTTTGTTTTACGAAATTCATTGGTAATACAGTTTTTTCTGTAACACAAGGTTTACCAGAGAAACGCAACTCAATATTTATTGCCCAGATTCTGTAATTTGTAGAAATATCCCACATGTGACCCTAGTGTGGTAATGGACTGAAACACCGGCCTCAGAAGCAAAGGAGCAACTAGTGGATTTTGGGGCTTCTATTTTATTAGAATATATTTTAGGCACCATGTCAGGTTTGAAGAGGTCTTGTGGTGCCAGAACAGTGGAAACCGCCAAAAGTGACCCCATTTTGGAAACTACACCCCTCAAGGAATTTTTCAAGAGGTATAGTTAGCAATTTTAGCCCACAGGTTTTTTGCTAAATTTATTGGAACTGGTCTGTGAAAATGAAAATCTACTTTTTTTCTGAAAAAACATACGATGTTTTAGTTTTTACAAGGAATAAAGAAGAAAAAGCACCCCAACATTTGTAAAGCAATGTCTCCCGATTACGGCAATACCCCATATGTGGTAATAAACTGCTGTTTGGACCCACGGCAGGGCGGAAGTTAGAAAGGACGGAGCGCCATTTGACTTTTGGAGCTCAAGTTTTGCTGGAATGGTTTGCGGCCCCATGTCACATTTGCAAAGCCACTGAGGGGCCAAAATAGTGCAAACCTGGCAAAAGTGACCCCAGTTGGGAAACTATACCCCTCGTGGAATTCATCTAGCGGTATAGTGAGCATTTTGACCCCACAGTTTTTTTGCTGAATTATTGGGATTATGCAGTGAAAATGAAAATCTACATTCTTTCCACTAAAATGTTGAATTGTTTTCATTTGCACAAGGAATAAAGGAGAAAAAGCACCCCAACAATTGTAAAGCAATTTCTCTCGAGTCCAGCAATACCCCATATGTGGTCATAAACTGCTGCTTGGATACACCGCAGGGCTCAGAGGGGCAGGACTGCTACTTGGCATGTAGATTTTGGTTGATTATTTGGGCGCCATGTCGCATTTGCAGAGCCCCTGAAGTACCCGTACAGTAGAAACCCCTGAGAAGTGACTCCATTTTGGAAACTTTACCCCTCAGTGTAATCATCTAGGGGTGTACTGAGCATTTTGATCCCACAGGTGTCTCATAGATTGTATTAGAATGAAAATTGTAAAGAAAATAAAAAAGAGGGATACTATAGGCGCTGCTTGGTTGATAAAAGTTGGTTTATTGCATAAAGCAAGGTAAACAGATTGCTACGCGTTTCAACGCTGGACTGGCGGCTTCCTCAGGCAGATAACACATACAGTACAAGATCATGCATATATATACACATACAAGTGAACAGTGATAGGGCTAATTCAGTAAAAAAAACGCCAAAAACGGGGAAAGGTCACAGAAACAACTCTTGTTTATAAAGTTGGGAAGAAAAAAAAAAAAGTTGGAGAAATAAAAAAAAGGCCAATGTGGCATGTGGATCGTCCGTGTGTAGCAGTGTGATCTAACCGACATAGATCATGTGCTAGGTAGGAAGCCCGTAAGTAAAAGTTCATGTTAAAAAGCTAAAATAATTCATATTTAAGATTTAATAAATTTCATCGAAAAAATGAGGTAAATAGCGTATGTGATTAGATGAATATGATATAAATATGGAACATATAATATCAAAGACTCCTTACTGTTTATCGGATAGAGGGAGGTCACGCCTCCGGGAGCCATCACAAACAAGGACATTGGAACGCACCATGAAACGCACAAACAAATGGCGTTGTATGGGCGTCATGACAACCATCATGGCAACTCATGAGGGCCAGATGTCCATGAAACGCACGGTGGAACGCAAACCGCACCACACGGAGCAAAGTACAGAGGGGAGATGAATGGTAGGTGCAAACCTATCTTTTTATATTAATAAACATTTGTGCTTCATAATCATCGCAATTAATAGAATATTAGATACTAGGCTATTAAAATATCAAATTATTAAACTATTAAAATATCGAAATGCTCCGTTGAGAGAGAGAGATAAGTGTATGCATAAAATATAGTATTACGATAGTAATTTGTTTGGAAAACAGAATAATAAAACAATGAAAATACAAGGGTAATAATAATATCGCAATAGTATAGTAATAATAATAAATATAGTTGCTGAAATACAATTTAAAGAGGCTCTGTCACCAGATTTTGCAACCCCTATCTGCTATTGCAGCAGATAGGCGCTGCAATGTAGATTACAGTAACGTTTTTATTTTTAAAAAACGAGCATTTTTGGCCAAGTTATGACCATTTTTGTAGTTATGCAAATGAGGCTTGCAAAAGTCCAAGTGGGTGTGTATAAAAGTAAAAGTCCAAGTGGGCGTGTATTATGTGCGTACATCGGGGCGTTTTTAATACTTTTACTAGCTGGGCGCTCTGAAGAGAAGTAACATCCTCTTCTCTTCAGAACGCCCAGCTTCTGACAGTGCAGATCTGTGACGTCACTCACAGGTCCTGCATCGTGTCGGCCACATCGGCACCAGAGGCTACAGTTGATTCTGCAGCAGCATCAGCGTTTGCAGGTAAGTAGCTACATCGACTTACCTGCTAACGCCGATGCTGCTGCAGAATCAACTGAAGCCTCTGGTGCCGATGTGGCCGACACGATGCAGGACCTGTGAGTGACGTCACAGATCTGCACTGCCAGAAGCTGGGCGTTCTGAAGAGAAGTGGATGATACTTCTCTTCAGAGCGCCCAACTAGTAAAAGTATTAAAAACGCCCCGATGTACGCACATAATACACGCCCACTTGGACTTTTACTTTTATACACACCCACTTGGACTTTTGCAAGCCTCATTTGCATAACTACAAAAATGGTCATAACTTGGCCAAAAATGCTCGTTTTTTAAAAATAAAAACGTTACTGTAATCTACATTGCAGCGCCTATCTGCTGCAATAGCAAATAGGGGTTGCAAAATCTGGTGACAGAGCCTCTTTAAACAAGATGTATTACTAGATTGACAATGGGATGATAAGTACAATGAAAATATAATAAAAGTATGCCAAGAAAAGATTGTTTAAAAAATAAGACAGTTGTTAAGATAGTTGCTGGGGCCGGGGATATTATTAGATTGACAATGGGAAGGGAGATAGAATTGAGGAATTAATCTAATGAAGATTCCGTGATGTCATTAAGCCCATTAGGATGTAAGGTCCCCAATTTATAGATCCAGAAATTCTCTCTTGTAAATCTGTCAGAAAGTTCACACGGTATGCTTTCAATGGGAGTGACTGTCAGGACATCAAAATTGCATTTATGTTCCAGAGCGCAATGTCGGGATATGCTATGTTTCAGATAACCATTTTTAACATTAAACCTATGTTTATTCATCCTATCCCTAAGGGTTTGGGTTGTGCGCCCTACATATTGGAGGTTGCATGTGCATTGTAGTAAGTAGACCACATAGCTGCTGCCGCAATTCAAAAAGCTTTATATTGCGAAACTTTCATTAGTTACCAAAGATGTAAAATGGGATGTCTTGGTATTGATACTCAAACAACATAGGCATCTTGTTTTCCCACAACGGAACGAGCCGTAGGTAGTCAGAGGTGTTTTAGGGGGGTGCTGTTGGACAGTGCGTAATTTGCTGGGTGCAATGAGGTTCCTCAAAGTTTTCGCCCTCCTATAGGTGATCTTGGGTCTTGTTGGAATAAGATCTTTCATGTATTTGTCATTAGTGAGAATGTGCCAATGTTTTTGCAATGTGGAGCTGATCAGTTTACTCCCTTTATTGAAAGTAGTGACGAAATTGCATCTGAAGTCACCTGACTTATTTGTGGTAATGGTTCGAGGGTTTAGGCAATCCAGTTGTGTAAGTGATTTTGCTTTGGTTTCAGCGCCTATGATTAGGCTGGAGGGGAAGTTCTTTTCTTTGAACCTTTTCCTCAGTAAATTACATTCTTTTTGGAAATCTTGGTTATTGGAACAATTCTTTCTAATCCTCTTAAACTGGCCAAAGGGTACATTCTTCAGCCAGGGTGGGTAGTGGGCACTCCTGAAGTTCAGGTAGCTGTTTACATCAACCCCTTTAAAGTGGGTTTTTGTGGTTAACACGCGACCCTTTTTCTCAATTGTGAGATCCAAGAAGTCAATTTTCCTGACAGAGCACTCATGTGAAAAAAAGATTCCAAAGGTGTTGTCATTTAAGTGTTTCATGAAATTGGTAATCACGGTTGGATTACCTTTTATGATGAAAATTAGGTCGTCAATATAACGCTTATAGAAGATGATATTGTCTTTATACATATGATCACCAAAAATGTATATGTTTTCAAAAGCTCCCATGTACAAATTAGCATAAGATGGGGCAAAACGTGATCCCATCGCACAACCTTTGGTCTGTTTAAAAAAATTTCCTTCGAAAGTGAAGATGTTATGAGTGAGTATAAAATCAATGCTATTTATAAAAAAAATTATTTGTTTGTTCGGGAGACGTGCATCCGTTATCAGAAACTACAAAATTGCCTCTGTACCTAAATCATGTGGAATATTAGTGTACTAGGATGATACGTCTGCAGTTATGATCTAACTGACCACTGGTTCCTAAGTGGTTTGTAGCGCAAATAATTCCCTAATAAGATGTGTGGAGTCTTTGAGGTAGGATGGTAATTTAATGACGAAAGGTTGGAGATGCATGTCAATGTAGTGGGACAGGTTGCTGGTAAGTGACCCGATCCCTGAAATAATTGGTCGGCCAGGGGGGTTGGATAGGGATTTATGGATTTTAGGCAAATGATATAGGAACGGGATGGTGGGAAATGGAACTGTTAAGAATGCTTTCTCTTTCTTACTCAGAATGTTGTCCTGGAATGCTTTCTCAATGTGTGTTTTGTATTTGTTTAGAAATGAAGGGATGGGATTAGACTGCAGTCTCTCATAGTAGTTGGTGTCTGACAATAGTCTGTAAGCTTCATTGACGTAATCGATGCGGTCCTGTATGATAATACCACCCCCCTTGTCGGCTGAACGTATAATAATTTGTTGGTTTTTCTGTATATTTTTGAGGGAAGTGCGTTCCGACTTGGTGAGATTGTCTGTCGTGATGATTGGTTTTTCAATTGTTTTAAAGTCATTACTGACCAGATTAAAAAAAGTTTTGAGGGCAGGACCACGATGATGTAGTGGATAGAAAGAAGATTTTGAGCATACATCAACTCTAACCGGCATAGGTGAACTCGGACATGTGTCAGAAACAGGTGGAATAACGGGAGGTTAATTTACGTATGAACCTATTCAGGTCCATAAAAATTTCAAAGCCATTAGGCGATGTAGTTGGACAAAAGGAAAGGCCCTTGGACAATAAGTTGATTTCGTCATTACTGAGTTTGTATGTGGATAAGTTGACTAATTTTACTGTCTCCGTTTGTGTTTTTTTGGGGAGGAGGGGGAAGTTTAGATCTACCCCCTCTGCACCCTCTGGTTCTGCCTCTAGTATTCTTTTTGACGTGACTTTTTGGATTTTTGGGAAAAAGGCCGTTAGAGTCCTGGATTTCGGACTTTTCAATATAGGTAGAAGGATGTCCCGTGTGTGGGAACTTGGAGTAATTGGGGGCATGGTGAATTGTGTGGGGAGTCCTAAAAAAGATACCGTAGCCATAGTATTATCGAATGTAGGTCCTAACTCGTCTATGGTTAGATTTTGAACTGTTGCAGGTGCATCTGGGACTATGCTGTCATGTAGGGATAGATTCAGAAGGGAGGGTGGAAGGGGTGATATAATTGTTTTCATTTGCACAAGGAATAAAGGAGAAAAAGCACCCCAACAATTGTAAAGCAATTTCTCCCGAGTCCGGCAATACCCCATATGTGGTCATAAACTGCTGCTTGGATACACCCCAGGGCTCAGAAGGGCAGGACTGCTACTTGGCATGTAGATTTTGGTTGATTGTTTTTGGGCGCCATGTCGCATTTGCAGAGCCCCTGAAGTACCCGTACAGTAGAAACCCCTGAGAAGTGACTCCATTTTGGAAACTTTACCCCTCAGGGTAATCATCTAGGGGTGTACTGAGCATTTTGATCCCACAGGTGTTTCATAGATTGTATTAGAATGAGGCAGTGAAAATGAATACATATTTTTGGGAAAAAAAATAATTTGTTTTGCACCCATTTTTTTTTTTCCCACAAGGGGTAATAGGAGAAAAAACAACACATAATTTCTCCCGAGTACGGCAATACCCCATGTGTGGCCCTAAACTGCTGTTTGGGCACATGGCAGAGCTCAAAATGGAAGGAGTGCCATGTGGCTTTTAGAGCACAGATTTTGCTGGACTGGTGTAGGGGCGCCATGTCGCATTTGCAGAGTGCTCTTAGTTACCAGAGTAGAGTGTAAAACCCTAAGAAGTGACCCCATTTTGTAAACTACACCCCTCAAGGCATTTATCATTTGCCTGGACATATGACAGGGCTTAGGAGTGAAAGGCGCATGTGAGGCCTATTTTGGTGATTTTCGCAGCATTAGCCCACAATGGCAGAGCTCTGGGGTCAAATAGTAAAACAAACCCCCAAGTAGTGACCCCCATTTTGGAAACTGCACCCCTGAAGGCATTTTGACCACACAGGTTTTTTTTTTCTATTAAAAATGAATTCTCAGTGGATGGTGAAAATTGCAAATTTCCACAGGTATGTGCCATTTTAGTGCACAATATTTTGTGCCCAGTTCGTGCCACTGAAGACAAATACCTCAAACTGTTAAGCGGGTTCTCCCGGGTATGGCGATGCCATATATGTGGACGTACACTGCTGCTTGGGCACGCTGCAGGGCTCAGAAGGGAGGGAGCGCCATTTGGCTTTTGGAGCATGGATTTTGCTCGCTAGTTGTTCTGTTTGGGGTATTACTGGTATTTCAGTTTATGATGTGGGGGTACATGTAATCTGTGTGGAGAACATCAGGGTATAATAAGAGGGTATAATAATGCGGTAAATAAATAATATTTCATAGATGTGTGGCCGGTGTCGCACTGATAAATGGTGCCCAATCTTATCTGCTTTTGGACACTCTGAACATTTTGCATCGCCATATTCTGAGAGCCAGAACTTCTTTATTTTTTTCTCCACCGGAGCTGTGTGAGGGCTTATTTGTTGCGGGACAATCTGTAGATTTCATTGGTACCATTTTGGGGTACATGCGATTTTTTTATCACTTTGTATTTCATTTTTTTGGCAAGCAAGGTGACAAAAACATCAGAATTGCAGGTTTTTGATAATTTTTTTACGGCGTTCACCATGCGCTATCAATGACAATTTTTAATTTATTCTGCGAGTCGGTACGATTACGGCGATACCATATGTATATAGTTTTTCTTATGTTTTGCAGCGTCTGCACGATAAAATCACTTTTGTTTCAAATAATTTATTTTTGGTGTCACCATATTCTGAGAGCCATAACTTTTTTATTTTTCCGTCAAAAAAGTGGCGGGAGGGCTTGTTTTTTGCGGCACGGGCTGCAGTTTTTAATGGTATAATTTTGGGGTACATGCAACTTTTAGATCCTTTTTTTTATTCTGTTTTGCGAGGGATAGTGACTAACAAACAGCGATTCTGGAATAGTTTTTTATTTAATTTTTTTTACGGTGTTCACCGTACGGGTAAAATAGCGTGATATTTTTATAGTTTGGGTCGTTACGGACGCGGGGATACCACATGTGTACTTTTTTTATGTTTTTTTGTTTTTCCTATAATAAGACTTATTATAGGAAAAAAGGCTGTTATAGTGTTTTTTTTAACATGAAACGTATTTTTTTAACTTTTTTACAACATTTTTATTAACTTGTTTTAACTTTTTATTTGTCCCAGTAGGGAACTTGAAGGCATGAAGCCCTGATCGCTATTCTAATACACTGCACTACCTACATAGTGCAGTGTATTAGAGCTGTCAGCTATTCACTGACAGCGAGCCTATTAGGCTTCGCCTCCCGGCGGGGCCTAATAGGCTTCCGTACTAGGAAGCGGTTGTTAGGCTACGGTTGCCATAGCAACCATCGGAACACCCGCGGGTGCCGATGGTTTTCATTAGCAAGCATAGGGTACGATCTAATCACTTAGATGCAGCCAAAGCTGCATCTAAGGGGTTAATCGGCTGGATCGGAGCCTAGCTCCGGTACTGGCCATTAGGGCACGATGTCAGCTGTGACAAACAGCTGACACCCGCGCCCGTGGCAACCATCGTGGTTGCCGACAGGCTACAAGACACTTCGATGCATCGATCGCGTTGATCGATGCATTAAAGGGGTCAATCGGCCGGATCGGAGCCGAGCCTAGCTCCGGTCCTGGCCGTTACAGTGGGGTGTTGCACAGCCGATACCCGGCGGTGATAGCGCTGGCTCATGCTGAGCCAGCGCCATCACATACACTACGTCATGGAGCTGTGATTTGTCAGTCTGCTTTGACTGACCAATCACAGCGATCACCAGCAGGAGACCGCTGTGAATGGTCCCCTGCCGTCTTACTGTGCTGATCAACTGTCATAAACAGTTGACGGAACAGTTCTGTCACCTTGTCCTTTGACAGGGTGAGTTTTTAGCCAGGACGCACCGGTACGCCCTGGTGCCTTAAAGCACTTCAATGCAGGATGTACCGGTGCGTCTTGGTGCGGTAAGGGGTTAAAGAGCTGTGTAATGCTGCTTTTTGTATGGGGAAAGATGTCGTTTTTATTAATAGCATTTTGGGGAATGTGGGGCATTTCGACCACTTTCTATTCAATTTTGGGAGGTTGAAGTGGCAAAAAAAAAAAAAAAGATTTAGACGTTTAGACTTTTTTTTTCCCGTTACGTTGTTCACCGTATTGGATATTTTTATAGTTCAGGAATTTTCGGACGTGGGGATACCTAATGTGTTTGTTTATTTTTATATGTGATCTAGGGAAAGTGGGGTGATTTTGAATTTTTATATATTTTTTTTAAAAAAAAACTTTTTCATTTTTTTTTTTTTTTTTTTTTTTTTTTAAACTCCTATTTAGCCCCCCTAGTGGAATTGAACTTGTGATCATTAGATTGCTTATGCCATAGACTGTAATATCACAGTATGCAGTCTATGATGAAATCAGTGCATTGCTATTGAGACATGCCACAGGCAGGTCTCAATAGCAATCTTCCTATTGCAGGGCTGGGAGAATTCAGAAGACTCCCAGCTGCTAGAAGAATACACCGGTCCCCGCGATTTTGTCGTGCAGGAACCGCTGCTCACGTCCTGAAGTGAAAGGGGCAGTAAAAACACCTCCGATGTGACCACCGGCATCTGAGGGGTTAAATTCTTACGATCAGCATTTTTTCTGGGTCCCTGCTGTGCCTGTTCATCAAATTATAGAACAGATACCATTGTTGTCCGTGGTTTCGGTCTGTTTCACCCATTTTAGTGTTTAGGTTCTAAAAATAAAACCGCAGCACACGGAAGACGCTAGAATCCATATTTTGCGGTTCGCAAAAGGGGCAATGGTAGTTTTGCACGAGTCCCAAATGAGAGAAGACTGTGTAAGCTTTTCACCATTGTACATTTTTAGCCTTTATACTGTATACATTCAAAGTTAGTATTTAGCAGCTTTTTCACAGACTCCTACAGTCAACTGATCTCCTAAAACAGTTTGGCACGTGATATCCTGAAGTTTCCATACTGCTGCTGTTATATGCTTTGGGCCTCTGCAACTGCTGTAGGCTGCAGTTCCGTTTTGTCAGTGGTACAAAAGAGGGCTGCCTGCAAACAGCCAAACCCAATTTCCCAGCCACCACTGATGTGTAAAATAATGAACTTTATTAAGCTACGTGTAGCTAGACAGACCACATGAATAAATTTAAAATTCTCACTAGCCGAGAGACGGACATAGGCATATGTTATCTGATTTAACAGACAAATGTAGTTTCTGACGTAGGAGTATTGGTATCTTCCCTAGTCAATTGGATTTGTTAAAGTAACTAGTAAGCAGCAATAGGTCCGATCAGCGGCAGTGTATTAAAATATTAGCAGCCCCCCCGACATGTTTCGCTACTACGTAGCGTCCTCAGGGGTACACGGGGCTAGTCTCTCGGCTAGTGAGAATTTTAAATTTATTCATGTGGTCTGTCTAGCTACACGTAGCTTAATAAAGTTCATTATTTTACACATCAGTGGTGGCTGGGAAATTGGGTTTGGCTGTTTGCAGGCAGCCCTCTTTTGTATAAATGTATATTGTGCCCGCCAGCCACTAGGGGTCACACTCTTGTGTTTTGTCAGTGGTGACTCATAGCCTGCTGAAGCCAGTGTGTTATGTGGTGAAATAGTCATACTAAGGCCCCACGCACACGACCGGCCCCGTAATTACGGGCGCAGACAGCCGTCTGTTTTTACGGGCTGTGCTCCTATTCTAAAGTATGGGAGCACGGCCTGTAAAATGGCAAAAATAAATAAATAGGCCATGTCCTATTTTTTGGGGAAAGTTTCTACACCGTGTTCCAAATTATTATGCACATTGGATTTAAGTGTCATAAACATTTAATTATTAGTTTTTCAATTAAGATCCTGGATGGTATTGTGTCTTAGGGCTCTTTGGATCATTGTAATCAATCTCAGACACCTGTGATAATTAGTTTTCCAGATGTGCCCAATCAAAGGAAAACAACTTAAGAAGGACATTCCACATTATTAAGCAGGCCACAGGTTTCAAGCAATATGGGAAAGAAAAAGGATCTCTCTGCTGCCGAAAAGCGTGAAATAGTGCAATACCTTGGACAAGGTATGAAAACATTGGATATTTCAAGAAAACTTAGGCGTGATAATCGTACTGAAAAGATTTGTGGCTGAATCAGAGCACAGATGGGTTCGTTCAGATAAAGGCATAATGAGGAAGGTTTCTGCCAGACAAATTAATAGGTTTAGGAGAGCAGCTGCTAAAATGCCATTGCAAAGCAGCAAACAAGTATTTGAAGCCGCTGGTGCCTCTGGAGTCGTAAATAATTCACAGTAAGATTGATACAAAATGTCGTTCAAAATTGTTAAATTATAAATTCACCGCCTGAAAGAACGATTAAAAGAAAATTTTATTATTGTTTCATTAAAATATGGCTCTACCAGCCACTAGGTCCAAAAAACAGGCAAAAGCAAGTGGTAAGCGAAAGGAGAGGTGTCCAGGAGTGATAGGGAAAGGTGGTCTTTTGGTGCAATATACCTATTTGTTTTATAATTACTCGCTACACCCTTGCCACAGAAGTCAATTGATCCTATGCGTATCACCAACGTGATACTTCATCAGGGATTCATTGAAAACATTAATTTTATAAAAGCACCGGATAGCACTGTTTATGTGCTGATTATAGCCTCCTGGCTCGTGTACGACACGGATGTAATGGCCGCACACGCGCCGAGGAAACTACGGACCTTTAAGGTCAAGGGCCCGCCTCTCTAGAATCGTCACCACGGCCAGCCACCAATCCGCATTCCACACGACAAGTCTGACGTGCCGGACACGGCGAGCCTACCTCTTGGCGACCAATGAGGTCGCCTGGATGACAAAGCGTCCATAGTAACGGGGAGGAGCTACACGCGGCTCCTAAGATACAGGACGATACTACACAACAACGCCGCCGATGCATAGACATGGTAAGTGTCTGACACCCATTCCTCCTATAGACACACAATACCTACATAGAAGTCTTGAAAAGGAGTCAAGCACACCAATTAATAACATGATATTGTATGAATTCTAAGTATTTGCCTAGCACTCGTCTCACACGGTGACTCAGTGCCATAAATTACACATGTTGCCTAGGCAACGCCTCGCCAGTGCATAAATGTAACAGAGGCAGCCTATCCTGGATATTGCCAGTGTCAAGATGTAAGGATCTAGACAGGGTGGGGGGGAAACCTCCATAGATATATCCTCTAGCAACAATAAAGAACGGTCTCAAGATAAACGATTACGTCACTATTACTGGCCACTCGAGCAGTGTGTAATAAATCCATGTTTTCCCTAGACACTTGTCCAGATACCCCTACTCCACCCAGACGTAAACTGCTCAGAGATATTAACAAATAATGATAAGTACAGAACCACGGTCGCCTGAGATAGGCATACCAGTAGCAATATTTAGCGATATATATCTAGAGGAAACAGGAGTAAGAAATTTGTTCATTAAGACCATTTGGGTTAATGGTCCGCATTCTGAAGATCCATTCTGCCTCCTTTTGTAGAATCTTTCTGTCCAGATCCCCACCTCTCAACAGGGGTCTAACATGCTCAATTCCTTGAAAACCAAGGACATTCGCATCTCCATTATGACAAGCCCATACGTGACGTGAATCCGGTGTGTCCACTTTCCTCCTGACATCCCCAATGTGGTCACGGATCCTTCTCCTGAACTCCCTACTGGTCTTACAAACATATTGCAGGCTACATCTGCATGTAATAAGATAGATAATCCCCTTCGTTTTGCAATTGATGTACGACCTATTTACGAATGTCTCTCCCGTTTTTGTACTCGTAAAATTCTTGCTGCACAAAATGGACGTACATGCTATACATGATCCACATCTAAAGGTGCCTCTCATATTACAGCTCAGCCAAGTGCTGGGTTGAACCTGAGGCTGAAGGTGACTATGAATCAGTCGATCCCTCAAGTTCCGTCCCCTCCTGTATGTAATCATAGGGGAGTCCCCACCAGGTTCCCCACGTCTGGGTCAGCTTTAAGAATGCCCCAGAATCGTTTCAGAACTTCCCTAACCTTGTTAGCAGAGTCAAAGGTGCCAATGACCCTGATGGATTCCTCCTCCACTTTTTTGGGTTTAGGGTTCAACAGGTCATTTCTGTTGCAACCCAGGGCATTCTGATATGCCACCTTTAAGTCTTATGGCACCCAATAGTCTTCACGGACCCATTCACTTTAGTGGGTGAATCGGGTCTGTCAAAAATGATCCGAGTCTCCGATCCGAGGAAAGATAGGACATGTTCCATCTTCCCTCGGATCACTGACAGGGCTCGGCCGGTGCACACGGTCTTGTGCGTGAGGCGTAAACAATACAGATAAAAGAAACAAAACCTATGTGAAAGACAAAACCGAAACTATGACAAATGCACAAAAACATTAAAACTCTTAAGAATTGGAGATGTCAGAATTTGGAATAGATCAACCTGGTGTTACATGTGCAAGTTTGATCCATAGGTTAACTAATGTCACCTCGATCTTATGTGGTCAAAACAAAAGATGGAGAAATAGGAGGCATTTATATAAAATTACAGAAGCACATGACACGGTGTAGTTACATCTACAGCCCATCAACAGAAGAAGAGGATTGTGTCAGGATGGACACGGAGCAGCACTTACCTGTGGAAGCTCACTGGACAGATGAGGAACAGGAAAAAGTTACCATTCACAACAAACGTGTGTACAGATAACAGTAATGACAACCTGATTGACATCTCAGAAAACAGGATGACACCTCAACCAGACAAGCAGATGATCATACAGCTTCATCTCCCACAATAGATATACAAACTTCAATAGACAACTACCAGGAAACAAGGCCGTCTGAGACTGTACAGACACATCATGGACGAATTGTCAAAAAAACCGGCAAGGCTCATTAAACAATGTTGAAATGTCACAAGCGCTTTGACTATTTAGTGTTATTGTATCAATTTACTATTATTATTTGTTTTTAAAACAAATTATATATATGGGACGACGAATCTGTTCTCAATTTCAATATTGGCCATACACACAACCTGCCGACCATTCTCGACGGTGTGCACATTGAACTTCTGAGACTCCAGTCGTACCTCGGTCTGCTGGGGAATTGCAGCAGCTCGGAGTTTGCTGTGACATATCTTGTCAGCCTGGAGACGGGCTTGGGTCTGAGCTTTGCTGCATGAGTCTTTGGTCCAAGTATAGGGTTCCTTTTTGGAGGCATGACTGGTTTGAAAGAGATTCAATTTATAAAAATTCTGAAATCCAGTATAGGTACAGTCCATTCACGATGAGAAAATAAAGATGGCTGGATTGTTATGGAAACCCGGTGTAAAACAAAAATGACAGGGTTATTACGGAAACCTGGTGTAAAACTGTGTGTATATCAGTGAGGCTAAGAATGAAGAACCTGCGAGCTTCTATTGTCATCTGTTGTGATATGGAATCCAGTGGTGCCATATTTGCTTGTGTATTGCAATATTTTGTGAATATGTCGAGAGCGGTAGGCCCCAGAGAGCTGAAAACTGGTGTAAAACCTTCAAAAGCACCTGATTTACTTATGTGCCAAATTTGGTACAGATTGGTCCAGTCGTTTGGCCGTGCTTGCTGTTGGCTGTGAATCCTGGAGACGGGCTTGGGTCTGCTGGGGAGTCTCAGCTTGCTGTTGGCTGTGACACATCTTGTCAGAATTGAGACGAGCTTGGGTCTGCTGAGAGGTTTCAGTAGCTTGGGCAGCAGTCATGCACTTTGTCGCAGGAGTCTTTCATTCAAGTGCAGGGTTCCTCTTTGGAGGCATTGCTGGTCTGAAAGGGTTTACATTTATGAGAATGCTCAAATCCAGTATAGGTACAGTCCGTTCAGTAACGCGAGTTACACGTTGAGTAAAGAAAAATGTCTGGGTTGTTGTGGAAACCCAGTGTAAAACAAAAATGGCTGGGTTGCTATGGAAACCTGGTCTACAACTATGTGTATGTGAGTGAAGCCAAGAACGAAGGACCTGCGAGCTTCTATTGGCTAATACGGGTCATCTGATGTGATATGGAGGAAGGTCCTTGATGTGGAAGCCAGTGGTGCCATATTTGCTTTTGTGAATATGTAAAGAACGGCAGGTCCTAGAGAGCTGAAAACCAGTCTAAAACCTTCGGAAGCGTGTGATTTACTTATGTGCCAAGTTTGGTGCAGATTGGTCCTGTCTTTTGACCATGCATAAAGAACATACAGCAGAAATTCATTTTTATGTATATATTTCTATATATATTTTAAAAGGGAAGGATGTGTTCATAATTGTTATTGTTAATAAAACTATGAGCTTGGCATGCGCATAGGATATAACTGTAACCAAATGACAGTTAGATTACAGTTGAGTCAGTAGAGAGAGCCCATGTACAATACTTCAATAAATAAATATACTAAGAAACCCTGTGACATCATTACTAAGTGGACAACAGATCCAGACAGTCCCATCAGCGCATGCGCACACCACAGCGTGCATAAAAACAAACATATTAACCCCTTAGTGACCACTAATATGCCTTTTTACGTGATTCACTACTGGGCTTTAGGCTAGGCTGACGCCTTTTCACGTCAGCCTAGTCTAAGTCCTGCACGGGTCTCCCGTGCAGGCAGGAGCCGGGGCTCTGCTGTCTGATGACAGCTGAGCTCCTGCTCCAACGCCCGCGATCGAAGTTTACTTCGATCGCGGCCGTTTAACCCGTTAAATGCCGCCGTCAATAGCGACCGCGGCATTTAACTTTGTTTACAGAGGGAGTGCGCTCCCTCTGTCACCCATCGGCGGCCCGCGAATGCAATCGCGGGTCTCCGATGGGGTGTCATGGCAGCCGGGGGACTGATAAAAGCCCCCAGGTCTGCCCTGGACATATGCCTGTTAGGACGCGCCGGAGGCACGTCCTAACAGATTGCCTGTCAGATTTACACTGACAGGCAATAATGCTCTGGTATACGAAGTATACCAGAGCATTATAGCAGCGATCGGAACATCGCACAGTAAAGTCCCCTAGTGGGACTAATAAAATCAGTCATCAAAGTGAAATAAAGATTATTAATAAAAAGTACAGTAAAAAAATAAATAAAACCATTTTTTTCCATAAAAAGTGGTTTTATTTAGTAAAAGTGTAAAAAAAAAAAAAAAGTACACATATGTGGTATTGCCGCGACCGTAATGACTCCATTAATAAAGTTAATATGTAATTTAAACCGCAAAGTGAACACCGTAAAAAAAAAACGCAAAAAACTATGGCGAAATTGCAATTTTTTTCCATTGCCCCCCAAAAAAGTCATAATAAAAATGAATCAATAAGTCCCATGTACCCCAAAACAGTACCATTCAAAACTACGTCTTGTCCCGCAGAAAACAAGCCCAAAAAATCACTACATTGATGGAAAAATAAAAAAATTACGGCTCTTGGAAAGCGACGATGCAAAAACAAATAATTTTAGTTCAAAAGTGTTTTTATTGTGCAAAAGTCGTAAAACATAAAAAAACCTCCACATATGTGGTATCGCCGTAATCGTACGACCCATAGAATAAAGGTCACATGTTAATTACGTCGCACAGTGAACGGCGTCAATTTAAAAACGCATAGAACAATGGCGGAATTTCAGTTTTTTTTTATAATCCCCCCCAAAAAGGTTAATAAAAGTTAATATAAAAATTATATGTACCCAAAAATGGTGCCATTAAAAAGCACAACTAATCCCGCAAAAAACAAGTCCTCATACAGCTATGTAGACGAAAAAATAAAAACGTTATAGCTCTTTGAATGCGACTATAGAAAAACGAATAAAATAGCTTGGTCATTAAGGCCTAAAATGGGCTGGTCACAAAGGGGTTAAGTATGGGCAAAACCGTGGTCAACAGCTATCCAATTCTGTGTATAAAGAGGTATATTGTTTGGCAATAGGAGAACCTCGATTGGTTGTTCCATAGACAAGTAGACTTATTATTCATACAACACAGTTATTCAGATGCAATTACATACAGACTTCAATGCATATCAGTAGGAAATAATGCCTATATACAAAATGGATTAGTGAGTAGGTACAATATCAATATATATCAGAAACTGAAAGGGGTTAATCCCTATCCCATACACAACTATTTTATAATAAATAAGTAATAAATTCCTGTGTATTATAATAATTATACACAACTATTTAATAAATAAATAACTATTTTAAATTCATATATATATATATAAATAAAATAGTTGATTGGTATCAACATATGTATGACACATCAATGAATGGTGACATACTGTACTTTTCAGACTATAAGATGCAGTTTTGCTAAAAGTCCCTGCGTCACATAGTCGGCAGTCAAGAGAATGGGGATATGACATATCCCCAGGATATGTCATAAATGTCAGATAGATGCGGGTCCCACCTCTGGGACCCACACCAATCTCTAGAACGGGGCCCCCTAAACCCCATTCTATCTTACCCGGCTCCGCTGTCTCCCGGCCATTTCCTGGTTAGGTGGTTGGGAGTTACGGAAACAGCCGAGTGATTGCTGAGCTACGCTGTTTCCATAACTCCTATAGAAGTGAATGGGAGTTATGGAAACAGCATAGCACCGCGAGTTATGTTTTTTCCGGAACTCGGTAGCTACGATAACAGCATACATGGTCGAGTTACGGAAATAGCGTAACTCGCTGAGCTGCGCTGTTTCCGTACCTCCCATAGAACTGAATACTAGTTATGGAAACAGCACATGCTACGCTGCTTCCGTAACTGCCATTCAGTAGTTATGGAAGCAGCGTAGCTCAGCGAGTTATGCTGTTTCTGTAACTTATCCATGTATTGCAGTGTATTGTACCAGCGATCTAATGATTGCTGGTTCAAGTTCAATAGAGGTGCTTATAAAAATGTGTAAAAAAAAAAGTTAGATACATTTTCAGGACTGTAAAAAAATATTAAAAGTTCAAAAAAAAAAACCTTATCCCATTTTTCCCCAAGCACAATATGTTGCCTATCAAATCTGTACGTAAACCTTAGATTCAAGTTGTTATTGTTCAGGTGAGTCATGAATGTATCTCGGTCAGACAGTGTGCCCTTCCAAATGACCAGGATGTCATCGATGTACCGACCCCAACTGGACTATAAAGGGGAGGTCCCCGCCAGAATGACGCCACCCCCGGACGAAGGCATCCACCGAAATGCGCGTCAGGCTTTGGCGTACTCCCTGAGCAGGACTATGAACCCTGGTATGTACATTCCACTGTTTGTAGGTTTGTGGATACTGTTGTTATCTGGCCCTCTAACTTGCTGCATGTGCCCTACATGTTTTCCTAATCTATGCACATTGGTTCGTCTTTTCCTACCTGCATTTAGCACTTTACATTACAATGCCATTGAAACTATTAACTTGACAAAAACTAGACACAGCCAGCGTTTTACTAGACACTTGTTATACTTGTGCCTGTATACTCATATGTATGTATATTCATGCCTTGATTACATTATATCCTGTCTTGCACAGGTTGACGCCTTCTTTTTCATTGTGTGACTCATCGTTTTTAAATGCTTTGTATCTATCTATAATAAAATATATTTTTTTTATACTCATTATGTTTGTGCTAGTATTGATCCTCTCTTTGTCTGTAGGTTTGTCTATGTGTTTTGATATATTCAAACTGATCCATGATCCCTTGTATGCGAGAAATAGGCCCAACACCATGGAGAAACACCATATGAGAAACATCCCCATATGATGATTTTTGCACCACAATGCTTTACAGTGTACCGTGGCTTTATTCAGTGCTCGAGGGTCATCTGACATGCTGTCTATGGCCACTAGACCAAAAAAGAACAATTTTGCTTTCATCAGTCCACAAAATGTTGCGTCATTTCTCCTTGGGCCAGTCAATGTGTTCTTTGGCAAATTTTAACCTATTCAGGACACGTCTTTTTTTCAACAACGGGACTTTGCGGAAGAGTTCTTGCTGGTAATGTGGCTTCACTTAACGATCTGATTGTAGCAGTATTCACTGGTAACTTCAGATCTTCTGGAGGTGATCATTGGCTGAGCCTTTGCCATTTTGGCTATTCTTCGATCCAATTGATCAGTAGTTCCCCCACTTCCTTCTGCATCTTTCAGTTCTGTGTTGCCGCTTCAAGGCATTGGAGACCATTTTAGCTGAGCAGCCAAGAATGTGCTGCACTTCTCTATATGTTTTTTCC
Organism: Rhinoderma darwinii; assembly: GCF_050947455.1. Taxonomy (NCBI): domain Eukaryota; kingdom Metazoa; phylum Chordata; class Amphibia; order Anura; family Rhinodermatidae; genus Rhinoderma; species Rhinoderma darwinii. The sequence continues at coordinate 68,172,481 of NC_134693.1, read as the reverse complement.
TCTCCAATCAACTTTTTAATCAAAGTGCGTTTTTTCATCAGAACAATGTCTGGAACGACCCATTTCCCCCTGTATTTCAGAATAGAATGCACTATAACTAACATGTGCAACATTTGCCATCCTCCTACCTTAATCAAGGGCCAAAATTTACACCTGTTATTCCACAGAATGAGTAACTTCACCAATTTAACTCCTCACTGCTATTATTTTGAACAAGCCCCTTTCATTTAATAATTGAATTATACAGAATGAGCAGCATGCATATTCTAATTGTTAGTTCTGTTTTTTTTCTACTATACTACACTTACAAGTAAATTATTTGCTATGTAGAAATATCACTTAAACCAAAAACATTGATTTATCAGCGGTCCACAGGATGGGGGATACATGTGTGATCGATAAGGAGAATGGGAACCGAAAGTCACCAAGAGCGATGCATGAGAAGCTGTGACTCCGCGTTCTGTGTCCGGCAGCTTCATAGAGATGAATGGGATTCTTCTGCGCATGCGAGAGTGGCTCTCCATTGATTTCTATGGAGCTGCGGAACAGATAAGCCGGACACAGAACTCGGAAATCCAAGCTTCTCATGTAGCGCTCTGGGTGACTTTCACTCCCCTGTTCTCTTTATCGCTGGGGGTCCCAGCGGTCGGACCCCCAGCGATCTCACATGTAGCCCCTATTCTGTGGATAGGGGATACATGTGTTTTATGGCAAACCCTTTTAACTAGTTAAATGCCGTGGTCAATAGCGACCGTGACATTTATAGGGGTTTTTCTATGAAGGACATTTATGACATATCCACAGGATATGTCATAAATGTCAGATAGATGCGAGTCCCACCTATCCACACCTATCTCTAGAACGAGGCCCTGTTCTAGCTTTCTGTGCTCTCCCGGCCACTTAATTACATGTCGAGTTTACTGAAACAGCGTAACTCACTGAGCTACACGGTTTCTGTAACTCCCATAGAACTGAACAGTAGAACTGAACAGTAGTTACAGAAACAGCGTAGCTCGCATGCTACGCTGCTTCCGTAACTGCCATTCACTACTATGTAGTTACGCTGTTTCAGTAACTCCACATGTAACCAAGTGGCCGCTGGTTCAAGTTCCCTAGGAGAACTAATAAAATGTGTAAAAAAATAAAAATAAATGTTAGATACATTTTTAGGAGTATAAAAAAAAAAACCTTTTCCCATTTTTCCCCAAGCACAATGTAAAAAATAATTTCATCCCGCAACAAAATAAGCCCTCACACCACTCAATCGATAAAAAAAATATAAAAAAAGTTTTGGCTCTCAGAATGTGGTGAAACAGAATAAATTATTTTTTAACAAATCATTTTTTTCCTATTTCCTGCTGTCTAAAACCTGGGTGCCTCTTATGGTCAGAAAAATACGGTACATCAATTTGTAATTTATTTTTTTTACATTGTTTTTTGCAGGATGAGAGGTAGTTTTCATTGGTACTTTATTGGGGTACATGAGAGATATTTATTAACGTTTTGTATGACTTTTTTGGGTGGGAAATGGAGAAAAATAGTAATTCTGCCATTGTTTTTTGCATGTTTTTTTTTATGGCGTTCACCTTGCAGTTAAATTACATGTTAACTTTATTGATCAGGTCTTTACGATCGTGGCGATACCATATATGTGTCGTTTTATTTATTTTTTACACTTTTACTAAATAAAGCCACTTTTTATGGAAAACATTTCTTTTTTGTTGATTTTTTTTTTTACTATTCACCATTCTAAATAATTTCACTTTAATTCATTATTTTTTAAGTCCCACTAGGAGACCTCACTATGCAATATTTTGATCGCTTATATAATGCTTTGGTATACTTAGTATACCAAAGCATTATTGCCTGTCAGTGTAAAACTGACAGGCAATCTGGCAATCAGGCAATCTGGCATGGCCTAATAGGCATATAGCCTTTTATCCTTTGTTAGGCACCCCAACTGCCATAGCAACCCATCGGAGGCCCACATTCGCTATTGCGGGCCACCGATGGGTGACAGGAGCCTCCTTCCCTCTGTAAACCACTTAAATGCTGCGGTCACAATTGAAAGCAGCATCTAAGGGGTAAAACGGTCGCGATCAAAGGAAACTTCTATCGCTACCGTAAGAGCAGGAGCCCAGCTGTTATCAGACAGCCGAGCTCCTGCCTCAGCCTGCACGGCACACCCGTGTAGGACTTAGACTAGGCTGCTGTGAAAAAGCGGAGGCCTAGCATAAGGCCCATTAGTAACCGTCGTGAAAAGGCGCATTGGTGCTCACTAACAGGTTTCGTTTACTGGTTTGTAATTACCAGAGTAAGACCTAGAGCCATTTTTGAAATTACCATCACTTTTGCCAGCCGCCAGACCTTTGGCACTATACCAGTCACTAGAGAATCTATGAATGTAGGCACTACCTACATCAGCTACTCTTTCTTATGTTGTATATACAGAGATAAAGAACCCATTTAGTAGCTCTGCCTTCTCTTGATCCCCATAACCATTTCCCCATTACACTTATTTAGGTTCCCTACATCTTCTGACCTTCGTTTTTTTGCATTTACATACTTGAATAATTTTTGGGGATTTGTATTTTTGCTGATTGTATTACTTTTTTTTACAGATTTTTTTAAGCTCTTTGTATTTTTCAAAGGCTAGAGTTATACCCTCAGATCTATATTTTTAAAATGTTCTTCTTTGGTCATATATTGCCCTTTTTACAGAAGGTGAAAGCTATATGGGTTTTTAATTTTAGTCATTTATACTTGATACCTATAGGAATAGATTTTGCAATATAATTACCTAAAGTAAATTTCAAGATCTCCTATTTATCATCTGTACTGTTATTTGACACTAGTTGTTCTCAGTCTATGTGCTGAATTGCAGCCCTTATCCTTGAGAAATTGGCATTCTTGAAATTAAGTCCCCCCCCCCCAGCCTGCTTGTTTTTTGAATATAGATAAAATGCAACTATATTGTGGTCACAGTTACCAAGGTTTTCACGAAGAGTGACATTCCCAACAAGCTCTTTATCACTATGCATCTATCCTTATACATTATCACTATCCATCTATCCTTATACGTAATCACTATCCATCTATCCTCATACTTTATCACTATCCATCTATTCTTATACTTTATCACTATCCATCTATCCTCATGCTTTATCACTATCCATCTATCCTCATACTTTAGTACTATCTATCTATCCTCATACTTTGTCACTATCCATCTATCCTCATACTTTGTCACTATCCATCTATCCTTATACTTTATCACTATACAGTGATACATCTATCACTATATAGATATCCTTATACTTTATCACAATCCTTATACTTTATCCCTATCCATCTATCCTTATACTTTATCACTATCCATCTATCCTTATACTTTATCACTATACAGTGATACATCTATCACTATATAGATATCCTTAAACTTTATCACTATCCATCTATCCTTATACTGTATCACTATCCATCTATCCGTATACTCTTTCCCTATACAGTGATACATCTATTACTATATAGAGTCTATATAGTAATAGATGTATCACTGTATAGTGATAAAGTATACGGCTAGATGGACAGTGATAAAGTATAAGGATATATGCTTAGGGATAAAGTATAAGGATAGATGGATAGTGATAATGCATAAGGATAGATGGATAGTGATAAAGTATAAGGATATCTATATATAGTGATAGATGTGTCACGAAGGGTCTGTGGACCCACTGGGCTGTACCGCCTTGGCGGTAAGGCAGCTGGCCAACAGAGCGCAGGTCTGAGTCTATAAGATATAGGGTACCTGTGGCAGCACGGACAGTAGCTTGGCAGGAACTAGGCAGCAGGTGGACGTCAGGCGTGGGGAGGCAGACAAGCGTGATATCCAGCACAGCTCGACAATAGCAAGCACGGCACTAGATTGGAATACAGGTACAGGAACAGGAAACACTGGGAGCAGGAAACACTAGGGGACCATTTGCATAGACAGATTAAGGAAAACACAACAACGCTCAGGCATAGAACTAGGGGGCTGGACCCCTCTTATAGTTCAGTGTAATCACGGGTCAAAGTTCGTCCATGAGGTCCGGTGCGGGCGCTGCCCCTTGAAGAGCGGGCACGAGCGTGCACGCGCACCCTTACCGGCAGAGGTAAGTGGACGCGAGCGCTGGCGTATACTGAGGAGGAGGCTTGGGCCAGCGCTTGCCGACTCGTGGCTGCGGCTGTCAGGGGGAGGTTGGAGCCGACAGCCCACAGCCATGGACATTAAAAGATGTATCACTGTATAGTGATAAAGTATAAGGATAGATGGATAGTTATGAAGTACAAGGAGGTCTATATTATAGACATATTTATGCTTTATCACTATCCATCTATCCTTATACAGTAATACATCTATCACTATATATAGATATCCTTATACTTTATCACTATCCTTATACTTTATCACTATCTGTCACGGTCACAGGGTATGTGGACCCAAAAGGCTGCTCCGCCGTAGCGGAGAGGTAGCTGACCAGGTCACAGTCTATACGAAAGTCTATAGTAGTAGTAACTCTTGGATACCTGAACTAGTCCAGACAGTGGCTGTGGCTTCAGTATGGAGGTTGGTTCAGCAAGTAGCACCAGACGTGGCGGGCTGTATCCGATGTGGCAGAAGACACTGGACGTGGCAGAAGACACGGGAAGTGGCAAACGACAGCAGGTGCAGAAGACACGACTCCGACACTAGTAGGCACAGGAACAAGAACAGCACGGGATACAGAAACAGGTAACAGGGCACGGGTAACAAACTGGAGCGGGAAACACTAAGGGACCATTTGCAAGACAGACTTGGCATAACGAACAACGCTCAGGCAAGGATCAGAAGGGCTGGGGCCTTCTTATACACCAGGAAATCATGGCAGTTAATGATGATTTCCTCTTCTGCGCGCGCTGGCCCTTTATGGCCGGGCACGAGCGTGCGTTTGCAACCTACGGGAGACAGCGGACCGGAGCGGAAGTGAGCGCTGGCGTCTCCTAGGAAGGAGATGGGGACCAGCGTTCATGGATCCATGGCTGTGGGCGTCGGGAGGTGAGTAAACCCGACGGCTCGTGGCCATGGACGCTACAGTATCCCCCCTCTTACGCCCCCCTCTTCTTGGGGCCAGAGCAAGAGAGGAATTTTTTAATAAGAGCAGGAGCACTGAGGTTCTCTTCTGGCTCCCAGGACCTCTTCTCAGGACCAAACCCTCTCCAGTCCACCAAATAGAAAGTCCTTCCTCCTGCCCTTTTGCAGTCCAGTATCTCCCTCACCTTGAACACATCTGAAGAACCGCTGGGAGCAACTGTGGAACTAGAAGTCTTGCTGTAGCGGTTCAGGACCACAGTTTTCAGGAGGGACACATGAAAGAAGTTGGGTAGGAGGCAGCCGCAGCTTATAGGAGACAGGGTTTATTTGTTGCAGAATTTCGAAAGGACCAAGGAACCTGGGAGTAAACTTGTAAGAAGGCAGACTTTGGTACCCGGAAGAAACTGAGGCGGCTCTCTTCTCCTTGTATCTGCTTTTCGCTTCATACGATCGACTGCCAGCAAAATAGAGGACCGGGTCTGTTGCCAGATTTGCAGAAAGTCCCCAAATGCAGAGTCAGCAGCGGGTACCTGAGATGTAGTCGACACTGGAAGAGGGACTCTAGGATGTTGACTGTACCCAATGTGAAATGGAGTGGAAGTGGTGGACTCACTTGTGTGGTTGTTGTACGAGAACTCGGCCCATGGAAGAAGCTGTACCCAGTTATTGTTCTGTGAAGAGATGAAGTGGCGGAGATAATTCTCCATGATCTGGTTGATCCTCTCAACTTGCCCATTGGACTGGGGGTGATAGGCTGAGGAAAAGTCCAATCTAACATCCAGGAGTTTACAGAGGGCTCTCCAGAACATTGAAGTAAACTGAACCCCCTGGTTGGACACAATGTGAAGAGGCAAGCCATGCAAGCGAAAGATGTGTTGAATGAAGATACTCGCCAGTCGGGGAGCAGAAGGTAGACCGGTCAGCGGGATAAAATGTGCTATCTTAGAGAAACGGTCCACCACCACCCAGACAGTGTTGCATCCTGCTGAGGGTGGAAGGTCTGTGACAAAGTCCATCGCAATGTGCTGCCAGGGGGCATTGTGTACAGGCAGAGGTAGAAGCAGGCGGGCAGGCTTGGAGTGAGTAACTTTGTTAGAAGCACACACCGTGCAAGAAGAGACAAAGTCCAGAACAACTTTAGGTAGTGTTGGCCACCAGAAGTGACGAGCAATCAGATCTCGGGTTTTACGGACACCAGGCTGCCCAGCTAGTTTAGAACTGTGTCCCCAGCGGAGAATTCTTCTCCTGTCTGCCAACCGAACAAAACTCCTCCCCGGAGGGATGTCTCTAACCTGCAGAGGATTAGCAGTGACAATGCAAGACGGTTCTATGATAGTCTGAAGGGACTCCACCGTGTCTTCCGTCTCAAACGATCTGAACAGGGAATCGGCCGTCACATTCTTGTCAGTGGGACGGTAGTGGAGCACAAACTGAAATCGGGTGAAGACTAGCGACCACCTGGCTTGACGGGGGATTCAGTTGTTGAGCAGACTGAAGGTAGGTAAGGTATTCATAGTGCCTGTCCCGGGTGTTAAATGCCGTCTTCCATTCGTCACCCCGGTGAATCCGGACTAGGTTATAAGCCCCACGCAAGTCTAGCTTAGAAAAAATTTTGGCTCGTCATATGCAATCAAACAGCTCGGATATAAGTGGCAACGGGTACCTGTTCTTGACCGTGGTCTGGTTGAGATCCGTCCCTCTTTTTAACGAAGAAGAATCCAGCCCCGGCAGGGGGGGAAGACTATCGTATGAAACCCCTCTCCAAATTCTCCTTGCTATAGGCCGACATGGATAGAGACTCTTGCAAGGAGAGAGGATATACACGGCCACGGGAGAGAGAGGCATTTGGAACCAGTTCAATGGGACAGATATAATTCCGATGTGGAGGCAACGTCTCAGCCTCTCGCTTGCAGAAGACATCCGCAAAACTGGCATACTGAGATGGTAGACCGGAAAGTGACTGAGGCAGAGGGGGCATAACAGGACGGACTTGTGACAGGCAATGGCTATGGAATCTGGAACCCCACTGAAGAACCTCTCCGGTACTCCAGTCAAGATCCGGGGCATGCAGGCGAAGACATGGCAGACCCAGCAGGATAGGATTGATAGCCTTAGGTAGTAGAAGGAAGGCGATCTGCTCCGAGTGAAGAACTCCGACCTGTAGTGTCGACGGCTCCGTGATGAACACAATCGGATCGGGCAATGGTAGCCCATTCACAGAGGCAACAGCCAGGGGTCTCTCTAGAAGAACTGTGGGTAGATGCAAACGATCAACTAGATCCTGCTGGATGAAATAAGCAGCCCCTCCGGAGTCAAGATAGGCGGAGGAGGGATGTGACGTGTCTCGACAATGTAGGAGAGGTTTTAACGTTTGGAGATGTTCCACCTAGAGTTGCCTCTCCAACCGACCCTAGGTACTGGAGTTTCCCGGTTTCTGTGGGCATTGGCGCACAAAATTACCCTTAAGGCCACAATACATACATAGTCCAGAGGAGCGTCTGCGCTGCTTCTCCTGTTCAAATAACCGGACTCTATCTACCTGCATGGGTTCTTCAGGTAGCGTACTAGGGGAAGGCAATAGTGGTCTCTGGACCAAGGGTGCTGGTCTGTGGACCCGGCTCACCTAACGAACGTCTTGAGTGCGCTCCTGGATTCTCATATCAACCCGGGGGGCTAACAGGATGAGGGCATCCAAGGTAGAAGGAAGGTCGCGAGCTGCCAATTCGTCCTTGATGTGAGAGTACAGTCCCTGCCAGAAGGTCGCCACCAGTGGCTCATTGTTCCATGCCAGCTCGGCTGCCAGGGTACGGAAGGAGATAGCATACTCCCCTACTGTGGAACCCTCTTGCTTGAGGGTCAACAGAGTAGCTGCGGCAGAGGATGTTCGACCAAGGTCCTCGAACACGGTACGAAAGGACTGCAGGAACAAGGCTAGTTCCGAGGATACAGGTCCTTGTTGCTCCAAAATTGGGTTTGCCCATGCGAGAGCCTAGCCAGCAAGAAGGGAGATGATAAATGCTACCTTGGCTTCCTCGGAGGGGAAGAGATGAGCCCGTAGCCTAAAATGAACCGTGCATTGATTAATAAATCCTATACATGCTCTGGGATCACCGTCATAGCGAGGAGGAAGAGGCAGAGGAACTATGGATTCGGAACAAACAGGAGGAGCAACGGGCAGTGGCACAGCAAAAGCCACAGGAAGATGAACTGGAGGTGGAACAGTGAGTAGATCCAGACGGACCAAGATAATATTTACCGCCTCAAGGAGTTGATCCTGACTTGTGCGTAGGTCATGAATCTCCGTCTGCATCTTCTGGACTGTTGTCTTGGGCTGGCCAGCGGGTTCCATGGCCTGAGCGTACTGTCACGGTCACAGGGTATGTGGACCCACTAGGCCGCGCCGCCGTAGCGGAGAGGCAGCTGACCAGGTCACAGTCTATACAAAAGTCTATAGTAGTAGTAACACTTGGATACCTGAACTAGTCCAGACAGTGGCTGTGGCTTCAGTACGGATGGAGGTTGGTTCAGTAGGTAGCGCCAGACGTGGCGGGCAGTATCTGATATGGCAGAAGACACTGGACGTGGCATAAGACACTGGACAAGGCAGAAGACACGGGACGTGGCAAACGACAGCAGGTGCAGAAGACACGACTCCGACACTAGTAGGCACAGGAACAAGAACAGTACGGCATACAGGAACAGGTAACAGGGCACGGGTAACAACTGGAGCGGGAAACACTAAGGGACCATTTGAAAGACAGACTTGGGATAACAAACAACGCTCAGGCAAGGATCAGAAGGGCTGGGGCCTTCTTATAGACCAGGAAATCATGGCAGTTAATGATGATGATTTGCTCTTCTGCGCGCGCTGGCCAATGTAAGGCCGGGATACAGCAGACCGGAGCGGAAGTGAGCGCTGGTGTCTCCTAGGAAGGAGATGGGAACCAGCGGTCACAGATCCATGGCTGCGGGCGTCGGGAGGTGAGTAAACCCAACGGCCCGTGGCCACTGACGCTACACTATCCATCTATCCTTATACTTTATAACTAAACAGTGATACATCTCTCACTATATAGATATCCTTATACTTTATCACTATCCTTATACTTTATCACTATCCATCTATCTTATAATTTCTCACTATCCATTTATCCTTATACTTTATCACTATCCATCTATCCTTATACGTTATCAATATATAGATATACTTATACTTTATCACTATCCATCTATCCTTATACTTTTCACCATCCATCTATTCTTATACTTTATCACTATCCTTATACTTTATCACTATCCATCTATCCTTATACTTTATCACTATCCATCTAACCTTATACTTTATCACTATCCATCTATCCTTATACTTTATCACTATCCATCTATCCTTATACTTTATCACTATCCTTATACTTTATCACTATCCTTATACTTTATCACTATCCATCTATCCTTATACTTTATCACTAGCCATTTATCCTTATACTTTATCACTATCCATCTATCTTATACTTTATCACTATCCATCTATCCTTATACTTTATCACTATCCATCTATCCTTATACTTTATTACTATCCATCTATCCTTATACTTTATCACTATCCTTATACTTTATCATTATCCATCTATCCTTATGCTTTATCACCATCCATCTATCCTTATACTTTATCACTATCCTTATAATTTATCACTATCCATCTATCCTTATACTTTATCACTATCCATCTATGCTTATACTTTATCACTATACAGTAAAACATCTATCACTATATAGATATCCTTATACTTTTTCACTATCCATCTATCCTTAGATGTATCACTGTATAATGATAAAGTATATCACTATATAGATATCCTTATACTTTATCACTATCCTTATACTTTCTCACTATCCATCTATTCTTAAACTTTATCACTATTCATCTATTCTTATACTTTATCAATATCCATCTATCCTTCTACTTTATCACTATACAGTGAACATCTATCACTATATAGATATCCTTATACTTTATTACTAGCCATTTATCTTTATACTTTATCACTATCCATCTATCGTTATATTTTATCACTATCCATCTATCCTTATACTTTATCACTATATAGTGATACATCTATATAGTGATACTTTATCACTATCCTTATACTTTCTCACTATCCATCTATTCTTAAACTTTATCACTATTCATCTATTCTTATACTTTATCAATATCCATCTATCCTTATACTTTATCACTATACAGTGAACATCTATCACTATATAGATATCCTTATACTTTATTACTAGCCATTTATCTTTATACTTTATCACTATCCATCTATCGTTATATTTTATCACTATCCATCTATCCTTATACTTTATCACTATATAGTGATACATCTATCACTATATAGATATCCTTATCCTTTATTACTATCCATCTATCCTTATACTTTATTACTATCCATCTATCCTTATACTTTATCACTATCCATCTATCCTTATACTTTTTCACTAGCCTTATACTTTATCTCTATCAATCTATCCTTATACTTTTTCACTATCCATCTATTCTTATACTTTATCACTATCCATCTATTCTTACACTTTATCACTATACAGTGATACATCTATCACTATATAGATATCCTTATACTTTATCACTATCCATCTATCCTTATACTTTATCATTAAGCATATATCCTTACACTTTATCACTATCCTTATACTTTATCACTATCCATCTATCCTTATACTTTATCACAATCCTTCTACTTTATCACCATCCATCTATCCTTTTACTTTATCACAATCCTTATACTTTATCACTATCCATCTATCCTGATACTTTTTCACTATCCTTATGCTTTATCACAATCCATCTATCCTTATACTTTACCACTATCCATCTATCGTTATACTTTATCACTATACATCTATCCTTATATTTTATCATTAAGCATATATCCTTATACTTCATCACTAAGCATATATCCTTATACTTTATCACTATATATATATCCTTATACTTTATCACTATCCATCTACTTTATCACTATCCATCTATCCTTATACTTTATCACTACCCATCTATCCTTATACTTTATCACTATATAGATATCCTTATACTTTATCACTAAGCATATATCCTTCTACTTTATCACTATTCATCTATCCTTATACTTTATCACTATATAGATATCCTTATATTTTATCACTATCCATCTATCCTTATACATTATCACTATCCATCTATGCTTATACTTTATCACTATCCATCTATCCTTATACTTTATCACTATCCATCTATCCTTATACTTTATCACTATCCTTATACTTTATCACTATCCATCTATTCTTATACTTTATCACTATCCATCTATACTTATACTTTATCACTATATAGATATCCTTATACTTTATCACTATCCATCTATCCTTATACTTTATCACTATCCATCTATCCTTATACTTTATCACTATATAGATATCCTTATACTTTATCGCTATCTATCTATCCTTATACTTTATCACTATCCAGCTATCCTTATACTTTATCACTATATAGATATCCTTATACTTTATCACTATCCATCTATCCTTATACTTTATCACTATCCATCTATTCTTATACTTTATCACTATCCATCTATCCTTATACTTTACCACTATCCATCTATCCTTATACTTTATCACTATCCATCTATCCTTATACTTTATCACTATATAGATATTCTTATACTTTATCACTATCCATCTATCCTTATACTTTATCACTATCCAGCTATCCTTATACTTTATCACTATATAGATATCCTTATACTTTATCACTAAGCATATATCCTTATACTTTATTACTATTCATCTATCCTTATACTTTATCACTATATAGATATCCTTATATTTTATCACTATCCATCTATCCTTATACATTATCACTATCCATCTATGCTTATACTTTATCACTATCCATCTATCCATATACTTTATCACTATATAGATATCCTTATACTTTATCACTATCCATCTATTTTATCACTATCCATCTATCCTTATACTTTATCACTATATAGATATCCTTATACTTTATCGCTATCCATCTATCCTTATACTTTATCACTATCCAGCTATCCTTATACTTTATCACTATATAGATATCCTTATACTTTATCACTATCCATCTATCCTTATACTTTATCACTATATAGATATCCTTATATTTTATCACTATCCATCTATCCTTATACATTATCACTATCCATCTATGCTTATACTTTATCACTATCCATCTATCCTTATACTTTATCACTATATAGATATTCTTATACTTTATCACTATCCATCTATCCCTATACTTTATCACTATCCTTATACTTTATCACTATCCATCTATTCTTATACTTTATCACTATCCATCTATACTTATACTTTATCACTATATAGATATCCTTATACTTTATCGCTATCCATCTATCCTTATACTTTATCACTATCCAGCTATCCTTATACTTTATCACTATATAGATATCCTTATACTTTATCACTATCCATCTATCCTTATACTTTATCACTATATAGATATCCTTATATTTTATCACTATCCATCTATCCTTATACATTATCACTATCCATCTATGCTTATACTTTATCACTATCCATCTATCCTTATACTTTATCACTATATAGATATTCTTATACTTTATCACTATCCATCTATCCCTATACTTTATCACTATCCTTATACTTTATCACTATCCATCTATTCTTATACTTTATCACTATCCATCTATACTTATACTTTATCGCTATCCTTCTATCCTTATACTTTATCACTATCCAGCTATCCTTATACTTTATCACTATATAGATATCCTTATACTTTATCACTATCCATCTATCCTTATACTTTATCACTATCCATCTATTCTTATACTTTATCACTATCCATCTATCCTTATACTTTACCACTATCCATCTATCCTTATACTTTATCACTATCCATCTATCCTTATACTTTATCACTATATAGATATTCTTATACTTTATCACTATCCATCTATCCTTATACTTTATCACTATCCAGCTATCCTTATACTTTATCACTATATAGATATCCTTATACTTTATCACTAAGCATATATCCTTATACTTTATTACTATTCATCTAACCTTATACTTTATCACTATATAGATATCCTTATATTTTATCACTATCCATCTATCCTTATACATTATCACTATCCATCTATGCTTATACTTTATCACTATCCATCTATCCATATACTTTATCACTATCCATCTATCCTTATACTTTATCACTATATAGATATCCTTATACTTTATCACTAAGCATATATCCTTTATACTTTATCACTATCCATCTATCCTTATCACTAAGCATATATCCTTATACTTTATCACTATATAGATATCCTTATACTTTATCACTATCTATCTATCCTTATACTTTATCACTATATAGATATCCTTATACTTTATCACTAAACATATATCCTTATACTTTATCACTATCCATCTATCCTTATCACTAAGCATATATCCTTATACTTTATCACTATATAGATATCCTTATACTTTATCACTATCCATCTATCCTTATACTTTATCACTATCCTTATACTTTATCACTATCCATCTATCCTTATACTTTATCACTATATAGATATCCTTATACTTTATCACTATCCTTATACTTTATCACTATCCATCTATCCTTATACTTTAACACTATATAGATATCCCTATACTTTATCACTATCCATCTATCCGTATACTTTATCACTAAGCATATATCCTTATACTTTATCACTATCCATCTATCCTTATCACTAAGCATATAACCTTATACTTTATCACTATATAGATATCCTTATACTTTATCACTATCCATCTATCCGTATACTTTATCACTAAGCATATATCCTTATACTTTATCACTATCCATCTATCCTTATACTTTATCACTATCTAGATATCCTTGTACTTTATCACGATCCATCTATCCTTATACTTTATCACTATCCATCTATCCTTATACTTTATCACTATCCATCTAACCTTATACTTTATCACTAAGCATATATCCTTATACTTTATCACTAAATAGATATCCTTATACTTTATCACTATCCATCTATGCTTATACTTTATCACTTTCCATCTATCCTTATACTTTATCACTATCCATCTATCCTTACACTTTATCACTATATAGATATCCTTATACTTTATCACTATCCATCTATCCTTATACTTTATCACTATATAGATATCCTTATACTTTATCACTATCCATCTATCCTTATACTTTATCACTATATAGATATCCTTATACTTTATCACTATCCATCTATCCTTATACTTTATCACTATATAGATATCCCTATACTTTATCACTATATATCTATCCTTATACTTTATCACTATCCATCTATCCTTATACTTTATCACTATCCATCTATCCTTATACTTTATCACTATCCATCTATCATACTTTATCACTAAGAAAATATCCTTATACTTTATCACTATCCTTATAGTTTATCACTATCCATCTATCCTTATACTTTATCACTATGTAGATATCCTTATACTTTATCACTATCCATCTATCCTTATACTTTATCACTATCCATCTATCCTTATACTTTATCACTAAGCATATATCCTTATACTTTATCACTATTCATCTATCCTTATACTTTATCACTATCCATCTATCCTTATACTTTATCACTATCCATCTATCCTTATACTTTATCACTATCCATCTATCCTTATACTTTATCACTAAGCATATACTTTATCACTATCCATCTATCCTTATACTTTATCACTATCTTTATACTTTATCACTATCCATCTATTCTTATACTTTATCACTATCCATCTATCCTTATACTTTATCACTAAGCATATATCCTTATAGTTTATCACTATCCTTATACTTTATCACTATCCTTATACTTTATCACTATCCTTATACTTTATCACTATACAGTGACACATCTATCCTTATACTTTATCACGATCTATCTATCCTTATACTTTAACACTATCCTTATACTTTATCACTATCCTTATACGTTATCACTATACAGTGATAGATCTCTCACTATATAAATATCCTTATACTTTATCATTATCCTTATACTTTATCATGATCCTTATACTTTATCACTATCCATCTATCCTTATACTTTATCATTATCCTTATACTTTATCACGATCCTTATACTTTATCACTAAGCATATATCCTTATACTTTATCACTGTCTATCTATCCTTATACTTTATCACTAAGCATATATCCTTATACTTTATCACTATCCTTATACTTTATCACTATCCTTATACTTTATCACTATCCTTATACTTTATCACTATCCATCTATCCTTATACTTTATCACTAAGCATATATCCTTATACTTTATCACTATCCATCTATCCTTATACTTTATCACTATCTAGATATCCTTGTACTTTATCACGATCCATCTATCCTTATACTTTATCACTATCCATCTATCCTTATACTTTATCACTATCCATCTAACCTTATACTTTATCACTAAGCATATATCCTTATACTTTATCACTAAATAGATATCCTTATACTTTATCACTATCCATCTATGCTTATACTTTATCACTTTCCATCTATCCTTATACTTTATCACTATCCATCTATCCTTACACTTTATCACTATATAGATATCCTTATACTTTATCACTATCCATCTATCCTTATACTTTATCACTATATAGATATCCTTATACTTTATCACCATCCATCTATCCTTATACTTTATCACTATATAGATATCCCTATACTTTATCACTATATATCTATCCTTATACTTTATCACTATCCATCTATCCTTATACTTTATCACTATCCATCTATCCTTATACTTTATCACTATCCATCTATCATACTTTATCACTAAGAAAATATCCTTATACTTTATCACTATCCTTATAGTTTATCACTATCCATCTATCCTTATACTTTATCACTATGTAGATATCCTTATACTTTATCACTATCCATCTATCCTTATACTTTATCACTATCCATCTATCCTTATACTTTATCACTAAGCATATATCCTTATACTTTATCACTATTCATCTATCCTTATACTTTATCACTATCCATCTATCCTTATACTTTATCACTATCCATCTATCCTTATACTTTATCACTATCCATCTATCCTTATACTTTATCACTAAGCATATACTTTATCACTATCCATCTATCCTTATACTTTATCACTATCTTTATACTTTATCACTATCCATCTATTCTTATACTTTATCACTATCCATCTATCCTTATACTTTATCACTAAGCATATATCCTTATAGTTTATCACTATCCTTATACTTTATCACTATCCTTATACTTTATCACTATCCTTATACTTTATCACTATACAGTGACACATCTATCCTTATACTTTATCACGATCTATCTATCCTTATACTTTAACACTATCCTTATACGTTATCACTATACAGTGATAGATCTCTCACTATATAAATATCCTTATACTTTATCATTATCCTTATACTTTATCATGATCCTTATACTTTATCACTATCCATCTATCCTTATACTTTATCATTATCCTTATACTTTATCACGATCCTTATACTTTATCACTAAGCATATATCCTTATACTTTATCACTGTCTATCTATCCTTATACTTTATCACTAAGCATATATCCTTATACTTTATCAATATCCTTATACTTTATCACTATCCTTATACTTTATCACTATCCTTATACTTTATCACTATCCATCTATCCTTATACTTTATCACTAAGCATATATACTTATACTTTATCACTATCCATCTATCCTTATACTTTATCACTATCCATCTATCCTTATACTTTATCACTAAGCATATATCCTTATACTTTATCACTATCCTTATGCTTTATCACAATCCATCTATCCATTTATTTTATCACTATCCATCTATTCTTATCCTTTATCACTATATAGATATCCTTATACTTTATCACTATCCATCTATCCTTATACTTTATCACTATCCATCAATCCTTATACTTTATCACTATATAGATATCCTTATACTTTATCACTATCCATCTATCCTTATACTTTATCACTATCCATCTATCCTTATACTTTATCACTATCTAGATATCCTAATACTTTATCACGATCCATCTATCCTTATACTTTATCACTATCCATCTATCCTTATACTTTATCACTATCCATCTATCCTTATACTTTATCACTATATAGATATCCTTATACTTTATCACTATCCATCTATCCTTATACTTTATCACTATCCATCTATCCTTATACTTTATCACTATCTAGATATCCTAATACTTTATCATGATCCATCTATCCTTATACTTTATCACTATCCATCTATCCTTATACTTTATCACTATCCATCTATCCTTATACTTTATCACTATATAGATATCAATACTTTATCACTATCCATCTATCCATATAATTTATCACTATCCATCTATTCTTATACTTTATCACTATCCATCTATCCTTATACTTTATCACTATATAGATATCCTTATACTTTATCACTATCCATCTATCCGTATACTTTATCACTAAGCATATATCCTTATACTTTATCACTATCCATCTATCCTTATCACTAAGCATATATCCTTATACTTTATCACTATATAGATATCCTTATACTTTATCACTATCCATCTATAAGTATACTTTATAACTAAGCATATATCCTTATACTTTATCACTATCCATCTATCCTTATACTTTATCACTATCCTCATACTTTATCACTATCCATCTATCCTTATACTTTATCACTATCTAGATATCCTTATACTTTATCACTATCCATCTATCCTTATACTTTATCACTATCCATCTATCCTTATACTTTATCACTAAGCATATATCCTTATACTTTATCACTAAATAGATATCCTTATACTTTATCACTATCCATCTATGCTTATACTTTATCACTATCCATCTATCCTTATACTTTATCACTATCCATCTATCCTTACACTTTATCACTATATAGATATCCTTATACTTTATCACTATCCATCTATCCTTATACTTTATCACTATATAGATATACTTATACTTTATCACTATCCATCTATCCTTATACTTTATCACTATATAGATATCCTTATACTTTATCACTATCCATCTATCCTTATACTTTATCACTATATAGATATCCCTATACTTTATCACTATATATCTATCCTTATACTTTATCACTATCCATCTATCCTTATACTTTATCACTATCCATATATCCTTATACTTTATCACTATCCATCTATCATACTTTATCACTAAGAAAATATCCTTATACTTTATCACTATCCTTATACTTTATCACTATCCATCTATCCTTATACTTTATCACTATGTAGATATCCTTATACTTTATCACTATCCATCTATCCTTATACTTTATCACTATCCATCTATCCTTATACTTTATCACTAAGCATATATCCTTATACTTTATCACTATTCATCTATCCTTATACTTTATCACTATCCATCTATCCTTATACTTTATCACTATCCATCTATCCTTATACTTTATCACTATCCATCTATCCTTATACTTTATCACTAAGCATATACTTTATCACTATCCATCTATCCTTATACTTTATCACTATCTTTATACTTTATCACTATCCATCTATTCTTATACTTTATCACTATCCATCTATCCTTATACTTTATCACTAAGCATATATCCTTATACTTTATCACTATCCTTATACTTTATCACTATCCTTATACTTTATCACTATACAGTGACACATCTATCACTATATAGATATCCTTATACTTTATCACGATTTATCTATCCTTATACTTTAACACTATCCTTATACTTTATCACTATCCTTATACGTTATCACTATACAGTGATAGATCTCTCACTATATAAATATCCTTATACTTTATCATTATCCTTATACTTTATCATGATCCTTATACTTTATCACTATCCATCTATCCTTATACTTTATCATTATCCTTATACTTTATCACGATCCTTATACTTTATCACTATCCTTATACTTTATCACTATCCATCTATCCTTATACTTTATCACTAAGCATATATCCTTATACTTTATCACTGTCTATCTATCCTTATACTTTATCACTAAGCATATATCCTTATACTTTATCACTATCCTTATACTTTATCACTATCCTTATACTTTATCACTATCCTTATACTTTATCACTATCCATCTATCCTTATACTTTATCACTAAGCATATATACTTATACTTTATCACTATCCATCTATCCTTATACTTTATCACTATCCATCTATCCTTATACTTTATCACTAAGCATATATCCTTATACTTTATCACTATCCTTATGCTTTATCACAATCCATCTATCCATTTATTTTATCACTATCCATCTATTCTTATCTTTTATCACTATATAGATATCCTTATACTTTATCACTATCCATCTATCCTTATACTTTATCACTATCCATCAATCCTTCTACTTTATCACTATATAGATATCCTTATACTTTATCACTATCCATCTATCCTTATACTTTATCACTATCCATCTATCCTTATACTTTATCACTATCTAGATATCCTAATACTTTATCACGATCCATCTATCCTTATACTTTATCACTATCCATCTATCCTTATACTTTATCACTATCCATCTATCCTTATACTTTATCACTATATAGATATCCTTATACTTTATCACTATCCATCTATCCTTATACTTTATCACTAAGCATATATCCTTAAACTTTATCACTAAGCAAATATCCTTATACTTTATCACTATCCTTATACTTTATCACTATCCATCTATCATTATACTTTATCACTATCCATCCATTCATATAATTAATCACTATCGATCTATCCTTATACTTTATCACTATACAGTGACACATCTATCACTATACAGTGATACATCTATCACTATATAGATATCCTTATACTTTATCACTATCCATCTATCCTCATACTTTATCACTATCCATCTATCCTTATACTTTATCATTATACAGTGATACATGTATCACTATATAGATATCCTTAAACTTTATCACTATCCTTATACTTTATCACTATCCATCTATCCTTATACTTTATCACTATCCATCTATCCTTATACTTTATCACTAAGCATATATCCTTAAACTTTATCACTAAGCAAATATCCTTACACTTTATCACTATCCTTATACTTTATCACTATCCATCTATCCTTATACTTTATCACTATATAGATATCCTTATACTTTATCACTATCCATCTATCCTTATACTTTATCACTATCCATCTATCCTTATACTTTATCACTATCCATCTATCCTTATACTTTATCACTATCCATCTATTCTTATACTTTATCACTATCCATCTATCCTTATACTTTATCACTATATAGATATCCTTATACTTTATCACTATCCTTATACTTTATCACTATCCATCTATCCTTATACTTTATCACTATATAGATATCCTTATACTTTATCACTATCCATCTATCCGTATACTTTATCACTAAGCATATATCCTTATACTTTATCACTATCCATCTATCCTTATACTTTATCACTATATAGATATCCTTATACTTTATCACTATCCATCTATCCGTATACTTTATCACTACTTTATCACTATCCATCTATCCTTATCACTAAGCATATATCCTTATACTTTATCACTATATAGATATCCCTATACTTTATCACTATCCATCTATAAGTATACTTTATAACTAAGCATATATCCTTATACTTTATCACTATCCATCTATCCTTATACTTTATCACTATCCTTATACTTTATCACTATCCATCTATCCTTATACTTTATCACTATCTAGATATCCTTATACTTTATCACTATCCATCTATCCTTATACTTTATCACTATCCATCTATCCTTATACTTTATCACTAAGCATATATCCTTATACTTTATCACTAAATAGATATCCTTATACTTTATCACTATCCATCTATGCTTATACTTTATCACTATCCATCTATCCTTATACTTTATCACTATCCATCTATCCTTATACTTTATCACTATCCATCTATCCTTACACTTTATCACTATATAGATATCCTTATACTTTATCACTATCCATCTATCCTTATACTTTATCACTATATAGATATACTTATACTTTATCACTATCCATCTATCCTTATACTTTATCACTATATAGATATCCTTATACTTTATCACTATCCATCTATCCTTATACTTTATCACTATATAGATATCCCTATACTTTATCACTATATATCTATTCTTATACTTTATCACTATCCATCTATCCTTATACTTTATCACTATCCATATATCCTTATACTTTATCACTATCCATCTATCATACTTTATTACTAAGAAAATATCCTTATACTTTATTACTATCCTTATAGTTTATCACTATCCATCTATCCTTATACTTTATCACTATGTAGATATCCTTATACTTTATCACTATCCATCTATCCTTATACTTTATCACTATCCATCTATCCTTATACTTTATCACTAAGCATATATCCTTATACTTTATCACTATTCATCTATCCTTATACTTTATCACTATCCATCTATCCTTATACTTTATCACTATCCATCTATCCTTATACTTTATCACTATCCATCTATCCTTATACTTTATCACTAAGCATATACTTTATCACTATCCATCTATCCTTATACTTTATCACTATCTTTATACTTTATCACTATCCATCTATTCTTATACTTTATCACTATCCATCTATCCTTATACTTTATCACTAAGCATATATCCTTATAGTTTATCACTATCCTTATACTTTATCACTATCCTTATACTTTATCACTATCCTTATACTTTATCACTATACAGTGACACATCTATCACTATATAGATATCCTTATACTTTCTCACGATCTATCTATCCTTATACTTTAACACTATCCTTATACTTTATCACTATCCTTATACGTTATCACTATACAGTGATAGATCTCTCACTATATAAATATCCTTATACTTTATCATTATCCTTATACTTTATCATGATCCTTATACTTTATCACTATCCATCTATCCTTATACTTTATCATTATCCTTATACTTTATCACGATCCTTATACTTTATCACTAAGCATATATCCTTATACTTTATCACTGTCTATCTATCCTTATACTTTATCACTAAGCATATATCCTTATACTTTATCACTATCCATCTATCCTTATACTTTATCACTATCCTTATACTTTATCACTATCCTTATACTTTATCACTATCCATCTATCCTTATACTTTATCACTAAGCATATATACTTATACTTTATCACTATCCATCTATCCTTATACTTTATCACTATCCATCTATCCTTATACTTTATCACTAAGCATATATCCTTATAATTTATCACTATCCTTATGCTTTATCACAATCCATCTATCCATTTATTTTATCACTATCCATCTATTCTTATCCTTTATCACTATATAGATATCCTTATACTTTATCACTATCCATCTATCCTTATACTTTATCACTATCCATCAATCCTTATACTTTATCACTATATAGATATCCTTATACTTTATCACTATCCATCTATCCTTATACTTTATCACTATCCATCTATCCTTATACTTTATCACTATCTAGATATCCTAATACTTTATCACGATCCATCTATCCTTATACTTTATCACTATCCATCTATCCTTATACTTTATCACTATATAGATATCCTTATACTTTATAACTATCCATCTATCCTTATACTTTATCACTATATAGATATCCCTATACTTTATCACTATCCATCTATCCGTATACTTTATCACTAAGTATATATCCTTTTACTTTATCACTATCCATCTATCCTTATCACTAAGCATATATCCTTATACTTTATCACTATATAGATATCCTTATACTTTATCACTATCCATCTATCCGTATACTTTATCACTAAGCATTTATCCTTATACTTTATCACTATCCATCTATCCTTATACTTTATCACTATCTAGATATCCTTATACTTTATCAAGATCCATCTATCCTTATACTTTATCACTATCCATCTATCCTTATACTTTATCACTATCCATCTATCCTTATACTTTATCACTAAGCATATATCCTTAAACTTTATCACTAAGCAAATATCCTTATACTTTATCACTATCCTTATACTTTATCACTATCCATCTATCATTATACTTTATCACTATCCATCCATTCATATAATTAATCACTATCGATCTATCCTTATACTTTATCACTATACAGTGACACATCTATCACTATACAGTGATACATCTATCACTATATAGATATCCTTATACTTTATCACTATCCATCTATCCTCATACTTTATCACTATCCATCTATCCTTATACTTTATCATTATACAGTGATACATGTATCACTATATAGATATCCTTAAACTTTATCACTATCCTTATACTTTATCACTATCCATCTATCCTTATACTTTATCACTATCCATCTATCCTTATACTTTATCACTATCCATCTATCCTTATACTTTATCACTATCCTTATACTTTATCACTATCCATCTATCCTTATACTTTATCACTATCTAGATATCCTAATACTTTATCACGATCCATCTATCCTTATACTTTATCACTATCCATCTATCCTTATACTTTATCACTATCCATCTATCCTTATACTTTATCACTATATAGATATCCTTATACTTTATCACTATCCATCTATCTATATACTTTATCACTATCCATCTATTCTTATACTTTATCACTATCCATCTATCCTTATACTTTATCACTATATAGATATCCTTATACTTTATCACAATCCTTATACTTTATCACTATCCATCTATCCTTATACTTTATCACTATATAGATATCCTTATACTTTATCACTATCCATCTATCCGTATACTTTATCACTAAGCATATATCCTTATACTTTATCACTATCCATCTATCCTTATCACTAAGCATATATCCTTATACTTTATCACTATATAGATATCCTTATACTTTATCACTATCCTTATACTTTATCACTATCCATCTATCCTTATACCCTTATACTTTATCACTATCTAGATATCCTTATACTTTATCACTATCCATCTATCCTTATACTTTATCACTATCCATCTATCCTTATACTTTATCACTATCTAGATATCCTAATACTTTATCACGATCCATCTATCCTTATACTTTATCACTATCCATCTATCCTTATACTTTATCACTATCCATCTATCCTTATACTTTATCACTATATAGATATCCTTATACTTTATCACTATCCATCTATCCTTATACTTTATCACTATCCATCTATCCTTATACTTTATCACTATATAGATATCCTTATACTTTATCACTATCCATCTATCCTTATACTTTATCACTATATAGATATCCCTATACTTTATCACTATCCATCTATCCGTATACTTTATCACTAAGTATATATCCTTATACTTTATCACTATCCATCTATCCTTATCACTAAGCATATATCCTTATACTTTATCACTATATAGATATCCCTATACTTTATCACTATCCATCTATCCGTATACTTTATCACTAAGCATTTATCCTTATACTTTATCACTATCCATCTATCCTTATACTTTATCACTATCTAGATATCCTTATACTTTATCAAGATCCATCTATCCTTATACTTTATCACTATCCATCTATCCTTATACTTTATCACTATCCATCTATCCTTATACTTTATCACTAAGCATATATCCTTAAACTTTATCACTAAGCAAATATCCTTATACTTTATCACTATCCTTATACTTTATCACTATCCATCTATCATTATACTTTATCACTATCCATCCATTCATATAATTAATCACTATCGATCTATCCTTATACTTTATCACTATACAGTGACACATCTATCACTATACAGTGATACATCTATCACTATATAGATATCCTTATACTTTATCACTATCCTTATACTTTATCACTATCCATCTATCCTTATACTTTATCACTATATAGATATCCTTATACTTTATCACTATCCATCTATCCGTATACTTTATCACTAAGCATATATCCTTATACTTTATCACTATCCATCTATCCTTATCACTAAGCATATATCCTTATACTTTATCACTATATAGATATCCTTATACTTTATTACTATCCTTATACTTTATCACTATCCATGTATCCTTATACTTTATCACTATATAGATATCCTTATACTTTATCACTATCCATCTATCCGTATACTTTATCACTAAGCATATATCCTTATACTTTATCACTATCCATCTATCCTTATACTTTATCACTATATAGATATCCTTATACTTTATCACTATCCATCTATCCGTATACTTTATCACTAAGCATATATCCTTATACTTTATCACTATCCATCTATCCTTATCACTAAGCATATATCCTTATACTTTATCACTATATAGATATCCCTATACTTTATCACTATCCATCTATAAGTATACTTTATAACTAAGCATATATCCTTATACTTTATCACTATCCATCTATCCTTATACTTTATCACTATCCTTATACTTTATCACTATCCATCTATCCTTATACTTTATCACTATCTAGATATCCTTATACTTTATCACTATCCATCTATCCTTATACTTTATCACTATCCATCTATCCTTATACTTTATCACTAAGCATATATCCTTATACTTTATCACTAAATAGATATCCTTATACTTTATCACTATCCATCTATGCTTATACTTTATCACTATCCATCTATCCTTATACTTTATCACTATCCATCTATCCTTATACTTTATCACTATCCATCTATCCTTACACTTTATCACTATATAGATATCCTTATACTTTATCACTATCCATCTATCCTTATACTTTATCACTATATAGATATACTTATACTTTATCACTATCCATCTATCCTTATACTTTATCACTATATAGATATCCTTATACTTTATCACTATCCATCTATCCTTATACTTTATCACTATCCATCTATCCTTATACTTTATCACTATCCATCTATCATACTTTATCACTAAGAAAATATCCTTATACTTTATCACTATCCTTATAGTTTATCACTATCCATCTATCCTTATACTTTATCAATATGTAGATATCCTTATACTTTATCACTATCCATCTATCCTTATACTTTATCACTATCCATCTATCCTTATACTTTATCACTAAGCATATATCCTTATACTTTATCACTATTCATCTATCCTTATACTTTATCACTATCCATCTATCCTTATACTTTATCACTATCCATCTATCCTTATACTTTATCACTATCCATCTATCCTTATACTTTATCACTAAGCATATACTTTATCACTATCCATCTATCCTTATACTTTATCACTATCTTTATACTTTATCACTATCCATCTATTCTTATACTTTATCACTATCCATCTATCCTTATACTTTATCACTAAGCATATATCCTTATAGTTTATCACTATCCTTATACTTTATCACTATCCTTATACTTTATCACTATCCTTATACTTTATCACTATACAGTGACACATCTATCACTATATAGATATCCTTATACTTTATCACGATCTATCTATCCTTATACTTTAACACTATCCTTATACTTTATCACTATCCTTATACGTTATCACTATACAGTGATAGATCTCTCACTATATAAATATCCTTATACTTTATCATTATCCTTATACTTTATCATGATCCTTATACTTTATCACTATCCATCTATCCTTATACTTTATCATTATCCTTATACTTTATCACGATCCTTATACTTTATCACTAAGCATATATCCTTATACTTTATCACTGTCTATCTATCCTTATACTTTATCACTAAGCATATATCCTTATACTTTATCACTATCCTTATACTTTATCACTATCCTTATACTTTATCACTATCCATCTATCCTTATACTTTATCACTAAGCATATATACTTATACTTTATCACTATCCATCTATCCTTATACTTTATCACTATCCATCTATCCTTATACTTTATCACTAAGCATATATCCTTATACTTTATCACTATCCTTATGCTTTATCACAATCCATCTATCCATTTATTTTATCACTATCCATCTATTCTTATCCTTTATCACTATATAGATATCCTTATACTTTATCACTATCCATCTATCCTTATACTTTATCACTATCCATCTATCCTTATACTTTATCACTATCTAGATATCCTAATACTTTATCACGATCCATCTATCCTTATACTTTATCACTATCCATCTATCCTTATACTTTATCACTATATAGATATCCTTATACTTTATCACTATCCATCTATCCTTATACTTTATCACTATATAGATATCCCTATACTTTATCACTATCCATCTATCCGTATACTTTATCACTAAGTATATATCCTTATACTTTATCACTATCCATCTATCCTTATCACTAAGCATATATCCTTATACTTTATCACTATATAGATATCCTTATACTTTATCACTATCCATCTATCCGTATACTTTATCACTAAGCATTTATCCTTATACTTTATCACTATCCATCTATCCTTATACTTTATCACTATCTAGATATCCTTATACTTTATCAAGATCCATCTATCCTTATACTTTATCACTATCCATCTATCCTTATACTTTATCACTATCCATCTATCCTTATACTTTATCACTAAGCATATATCCTTAAACTTTATCACTAAGCAAATATCCTTATACTTTATCACTATCCTTATACTTTATCACTATCCATCTATCATTATACTTTATCACTATCCATCCATTCATATAATTAATCACTATCGATCTATCCTTATACTTTATCACTATACAGTGACACATCTATCACTATACAGTGATACATCTATCACTATTAGATATCCTTATACTTTATCACTATCCATCTATCCTCATACTTTATCACTATCCATCTATCCTTATACTTTATCATTATACAGTGATACATGTATCACTATATAGATATCCTTAAACTTTATCACTATCCATATACTTTATCACTATCCATCTATCCTTATACTTTATCACTATCAATCTATCCTTATACTTTATCACTAAGCATATATCCTTAAACTTTATCACTAAGCAAATATCCTTATACTTTATCACTATCCATCTATCCTTATACTTTATCACTGTATAGATATCCTTACACTTTATCACTATCCTTATACTTTATCACTATCCATCTATCCTTATACTTTATCACTATCCATCAATCCTTCTACTTTATCACTATATAGATATCCTTATACTTTATCACTATCCATCTATCCTTATACTTTATCACTATCCATCTATCCTTATACTTTATCACTATCTAGATATCCTAATACTTTATCACGATCCATCTATCCTTATACTTTATCACTATCCATCTATCCTTATACTTTATCACTATCCATCTATCCTTATACTTTATCACTATATAGATATCCTTATACTTTATCACTATCCATCTATCCTTATACTTTATCACTAAGCATATATCCTTAAACTTTATCACTAAGCAAATATCCTTATACTTTATCACTATCCTTATACTTTATCACTATCCATCTATCATTATACTTTATCACTATCCATCCATTCATATAATTAATCACTATCGATCTATCCTTATACTTTATCACTATACAGTGACACATCTATCACTATACAGTGATACATCTATCACTATATAGATATCCTTATACTTTATCACTATCCATCTATCCTCATACTTTATCACTATCCATCTATCCTTATACTTTATCATTATACAGTGATACATGTATCACTATATAGATATCCTTAAACTTTATCACTATCCTTATACTTTATCACTATCCATCTATCCTTATACTTTATCACTATCCATCTATCCTTATACTTTATCACTAAGCATATATCCTTAAACTTTATCACTAAGCAAATATCCTTACACTTTATCACTATCCTTATACTTTATCACTATCCATCTATCCTTATACTTTATCACTATATAGATATCCTTATACTTTATCACTATCCATCTATCCTTATACTTTATCACTATCCATCTATCCTTATACTTTATCACTATCCATCTATCCTTATACTTTATCACTATCCATCTATTCTTATACTTTATCACTATCCATCTATCCTTATACTTTATCACTATATAGATATCCTTATACTTTATCACTATCCTTATACTTTATCACTATCCATCTATCCTTATACTTTATCACTATATAGATATCCTTATACTTTATCACTATCCATCTATCCGTATACTTTATCACTAAGCATATATCCTTATACTTTATCACTATCCATCTATCCTTATACTTTATCACTATATAGATATCCTTATACTTTATCACTATCCATCTATCCGTATACTTTATCACTACTTTATCACTATCCATCTATCCTTATCACTAAGCATATATCCTTATACTTTATCACTATATAGATATCCCTATACTTTATCACTATCCATCTATAAGTATACTTTATAACTAAGCATATATCCTTATACTTTATCACTATCCATCTATCCTTATACTTTATCACTATCCTTATACTTTATCACTATCCATCTATCCTTATACTTTATCACTATCTAGATATCCTTATACTTTATCACTATCCATCTATCCTTATACTTTATCACTATCCATCTATCCTTATACTTTATCACTAAGCATATATCCTTATACTTTATCACTAAATAGATATCCTTATACTTTATCACTATCCATCTATGCTTATACTTTATCACTATCCATCTATCCTTATACTTTATCACTATCCATCTATCCTTATACTTTATCACTATCCATCTATCCTTACACTTTATCACTATATAGATATCCTTATACTTTATCACTATCCATCTATCCTTATACTTTATCACTATATAGATATACTTATACTTTATCACTATCCATCTATCCTTATACTTTATCACTATATAGATATCCTTATACTTTATCACTATCCATCTATCCTTATACTTTATCACTATATAGATATCCCTATACTTTATCACTATATATCTATTCTTATACTTATCACTATCCATCTATCCTTATACTTTATCACTATCCATATATCCTTATACTTTATCACTATCCATCTATCATACTTTATTACTAAGAAAATATCCTTATACTTTATTACTATCCTTATAGTTTATCACTATCCATCTATCCTTATACTTTATCACTATGTAGATATCCTTATACTTTATCACTATCCATCTATCCTTATACTTTATCACTATCCATCTATCCTTATACTTTATCACTAAGCATATATCCTTATACTTTATCACTATTCATCTATCCTTATACTTTATCACTATCCATCTATCCTTATACTTTATCACTATCCATCTATCCTTATACTTTATCACTATCCATCTATCCTTATACTTTATCACTAAGCATATACTTTATCACTATCCATCTATCCTTATACTTTATCACTATCTTTATACTTTATCACTATCCATCTATTCTTATACTTTATCACTATCCATCTATCCTTATACTTTATCACTAAGCATATATCCTTATAGTTTATCACTATCCTTATACTTTATCACTATCCTTATACTTTATCACTATCCTTATACTTTATCACTATACAGTGACACATCTATCACTATATAGATATCCTTATACTTTCTCACGATCTATCTATCCTTATACTTTAACACTATCCTTATACTTTATCACTATCCTTATACGTTATCACTATACAGTGATAGATCTCTCACTATATAAATATCCTTATACTTTATCATTATCCTTATACTTTATCATGATCCTTATACTTTATCACTATCCATCTATCCTTATACTTTATCATTATCCTTATACTTTATCACGATCCTTATACTTTATCACTAAGCATATATCCTTATACTTTATCACTGTCTATCTATCCTTATACTTTATCACTAAGCATATATCCTTATACTTTATCACTATCCATCTATCCTTATACTTTATCA
This sequence comes from Rhinoderma darwinii, assembly GCF_050947455.1. Taxonomy (NCBI): domain Eukaryota; kingdom Metazoa; phylum Chordata; class Amphibia; order Anura; family Rhinodermatidae; genus Rhinoderma; species Rhinoderma darwinii. Next base: position 68,141,197 of record NC_134693.1, on the reverse strand, counting down.
CTATCCTTATACTTTATCACTATCCTTATACTTTATCACTATCCATCTATCCTTATACTTTATCACTAAGCATATATACTTATACTTTATCACTATCCATCTATCCTTATACTTTATCACTATCCATCTATCCTTATACTTTATCACTAAGCATATATCCTTATAATTTATCACTATCCTTATGCTTTATCACAATCCATCTATCCATTTATTTTATCACTATCCATCTATTCTTATCCTTTATCACTATATAGATATCCTTATACTTTATCACTATCCATCTATCCTTATACTTTATCACTATCCATCAATCCTTATACTTTATCACTATATAGATATCCTTATACTTTATCACTATCCATCTATCCTTATACTTTATCACTATCCATCTATCCTTATACTTTATCACTATCTAGATATCCTAATACTTTATCACGATCCATCTATCCTTATACTTTATCACTATCCATCTATCCTTATACTTTATCACTATATAGATATCCTTATACTTTATAACTATCCATCTATCCTTATACTTTATCACTATATAGATATCCCTATACTTTATCACTATCCATCTATCCGTATACTTTATCACTAAGTATATATCCTTTTACTTTATCACTATCCATCTATCCTTATCACTAAGCATATATCCTTATACTTTATCACTATATAGATATCCTTATACTTTATCACTATCCATCTATCCGTATACTTTATCACTAAGCATTTATCCTTATACTTATCACTATCCATCTATCCTTATACTTTATCACTATCTAGATATCCTTATACTTTATCAAGATCCATCTATCCTTATACTTTATCACTATCCATCTATCCTTATACTTTATCACTATCCATCTATCCTTATACTTTATCACTAAGCATATATCCTTAAACTTTATCACTAAGCAAATATCCTTATACTTTATCACTATCCTTATACTTTATCACTATCCATCTATCATTATACTTTATCACTATCCATCCATTCATATAATTAATCACTATCGATCTATCCTTATACTTTATCACTATACAGTGACACATCTATCACTATACAGTGATACATCTATCACTATATAGATATCCTTATACTTTATCACTATCCATCTATCCTCATACTTTATCACTATCCATCTATCCTTATACTTTATCATTATACAGTGATACATGTATCACTATATAGATATCCTTAAACTTTATCACTATCCTTATACTTTATCACTATCCATCTATCCTTATACTTTATCACTATCCATCTATCCTTATACTTTATCACTATCCATCTATCCTTATACTTATCACTATCCTTATACTTTATCACTATCCATCTATCCTTATACTTTATCACTATCTAGATATCCTAATACTTTATCACGATCCATCTATCCTTATACTTTATCACTATCCATCTATCCTTATACTTTATCACTATCCATCTATCCTTATACTTTATCACTATATAGATATCCTTATACTTTATCACTATCCATCTATCTATATACTTTATCACTATCCATCTATTCTTATACTTTATCACTATCCATCTATCCTTATACTTTATCACTATATAGATATCCTTATACTTTATCACAATCCTTATACTTTATCACTATCCATCTATCCTTATACTTTATCACTATATAGATATCCTTATACTTTATCACTATCCATCTATCCGTATACTTTATCACTAAGCATATATCCTTATACTTTATCACTATCCATCTATCCTTATCACTAAGCATATATCCTTATACTTTATCACTATATAGATATCCTTATACTTTATCACTATCCTTATACTTATCACTATCCATCTATCCTTATACCCTTATACTTTATCACTATCTAGATATCCTTATACTTTATCACTATCCATCTATCCTTATACTTTATCACTATCCATCTATCCTTATACTTTATCACTATCTAGATATCCTAATACTTTATCACGATCCATCTATCCTTATACTTTATCACTATCCATCTATCCTTATACTTTATCACTATCCATCTATCCTTATACTTTATCACTATATAGATATCCTTATACTTTATCACTATCCATCTATCCTTATACTTTATTCACTATCCATCTATCCTTATACTTTATCACTATATAGATATCCTTATACTTTATCACTATCCATCTATCCTTATACTTTATCACTATATAGATATCCCTATACTTTATCACTATCCATCTATCCGTATACTTTATCACTAAGTATATATCCTTATACTTTATCACTATCCATCTATCCTTATCACTAAGCATATATCCTTATACTTTATCACTATATAGATATCCCTATACTTTATCACTATCCATCTATCCGTATACTTATCACTAAGCATTTATCCTTATACTTTATCACTATCCATCTATCCTTATACTTTATCACTATCTAGATATCCTTATACTTTATCAAGATCCATCTATCTTATATTTATCACTATCCATCTATCCTTATACTTTATCACTATCCATCTATCCTTATACTTTATCACTAAGCATATATCCTTAAACGTTTATCACTAAGCAAATATCCTTATACTTTATCACTATCCTTATACTTTATCACTATCCATCTATCATTATACTTTATCACTATCCATCCATTCATATAATTAATCACTATCGATCTATCCTTATACTTTATCACTATACAGTGACACATCTATCACTATACAGTGATACATCTATCACTATATAGATATCCTTATACTTTATCACTATCCTTATACTTTATCACTATCCATCTATCCTTATACTTTATCACTATATAGATATCCTTATACTTTATCACTATCCATCTATCCGTATACTTTATCACTAAGCATATATCCTTATACTTTATCACTATCCATCTATCCTTATCACTAAGCATATATCCTTATACTTTATCACTATATAGATATCCTTATACTTTATTACTATCCTTATACTTTATCACTATCCATGTATCCTTATACTTTATCACTATATAGATATCCTTATACTTATCACTATCCATCTATCCGTATACTTTATCACTAAGCATATATCCTTATACTTTATCACTATCCATCTATCCTTATACTTTATCACTATATAGATATCCTTATACTTTATCACTATCCATCTATCCGTATACTTTATCACTAAGCATATATCCTTATACTTTATCACTATCCATCTATCCTTATCACTAAGCATATATCCTTATACTTTATCACTATATAGATATCCCTATACTTTATCACTATCCATCTATAAGTATACTTTATAACTAAGCTATATCCTTATACTTTATCACTATCCATCTATCCTTATACTTTATCACTATCCTTATACTTTATCACTATCCATCTATCCTTATACTTTATCACTATCTAGATATCCTTATACTTTATCACTATCCATC